>NC_056576.1:3575322-3630322 GCF_018340385.1 Cyprinus carpio | reverse complement strand
TATATAAATACACGTCTATAATTATATTCATGTAGTGTATAACATTATATATGCATTTATATATTTATATTCTTATATTTTATATTTTATATTATATATTTAATATATAAACATAACATATTCTTCTTAAATATATACATGCATGTGTGTGTATTTATATATACATAATAAATATACACAGTATATACACACATATATTATGTAAACAAAACTTTTATTTTGGATGTGATTAATCATTTGACAGCCCTAAATATATATATATATATATATATATATATATATATATATATATATATAATATATATATATATACACATACATAGACACAGAAATAATAATAAAATTAAATATAAAACAGCATATATTCAAAATATAATTTTTTTCTAACAATAGAAATCTTTAATATCACTTTTTTATCAATTTAACACATCCTTGTTGAATAAAATAATTTCTTTCAAATAAGAAAATAAATAAATAAATAAATAAATAAATGTTACTGACCCCAAACCTTGGACTTGAATAACAGCAGATGAAAATGTAGCGTTGCATCACAGAAATAAATAATATTTTGAAGTATATTAAAATGAAAAAAACATTCATTTAAATTGTAATATTTCACAAAATTACTGTTTATTCTGTTTTTAATCAAACAAACGCTGAGCAGAAGAGACTTCTTTACTGCACAACACCGAAGTTAAAATGCAATTCAAATGTTTCATTATTTAAAATTGTAACATTCAGCTTTGAAAAACTCACGATGCTACAGTGTTGCGGGAGGTTGCCAAGGCGTTGATATGCGGTTGTTAGGGGCCGTTCACACAGAATGTGTTTTTCTACAGTATATAAATGCAGCAGACGGGTTCTAAATGTGCAGAGCTCAAGTTAGAAGAGGTTTAACTTTTTTAAAGCGTCTTCAGACCCTGTGCTGTTTCCACTGCGTGTGTCAAACGTGTTCTGTGTGAACGGCACATTCAGCTGTTGTGTGTGTTTTCTCTCCATCAGCGCACGACCCTGAACTACATGCTGATCTCAGAGAGACGGAGGAAGAGAGAGAGAGACACTTACTTTCAAACGTCACCCTCCTCTTCTCTGAAAGAGCAGAAGAGAAACAGCTCTCAGATTTGACGGAGCAGGACGCAGAAAGAGAGCAGGACGACACCGACAGAAACATGAGCCACAGAGATTCCTCATCTACACACAACACCAGCTTCATTCATCCGTCACACTCAAGAACACCTGCATTCACACTTTAGTTTGGAACCGCAGAAAAACTTCCATTTCACCCCAAAACCAGCAGAAATAAGAACGTGTGTACATACTGTATATATTCTACATTAAACCTATTTATTGAGTTCAATTACATTTTTGTTTGCATTGCAGCATTATTTTCATAACATTTATGCCCCCAAAATACCCATTTAACTCCCAAGTTAGTTTATTTTGTAGAGTTATTTTTATTCTCATTTTCATTACTGTAATGCATTCATTTTTAATAATAAAACAAATAAAACAATTATTCAAATCAAAATAAAAACAAAAAAAACACACAAAAAAAAATATTTAATAAAATAATAACAAAAAATATTATAATAATATAAAAAAAAAAAAAAAAACTTGTATATGTGTACACACACACACACACACACACACATATATGGTTTAATAATTATATATGGAATTTTAATTTAATAACTGAACATATACGATATATGATTTTTATGTTAATCTTTCATTCTTTAATTCTTACAATTGTTTCTTTATATGTATTTACACATATAGAAATACTTGTGAGAATTTGAATATTTATGTATATATCTTTTATATATTCCAATTAAACACACACACACACACACACACACTACTGCAAATACTACACATATAATTGCAAAAACTGATGGTCCTAAAATAGGTTTAATTTAATTTCTTACACACACACACACACACACACACACACACACACACACACACACATATATATAGATAGATAGATAGATGTTTTTAATTTAGGAGTGAAATATGATCTGGATTCTGTCATGCTTGTATTAATTTGTTCTGATGAACTGTTCACAATAAGATCAGGATAATGAATCATTTTTCTTTAGATAATAATCACTCTACAGTCTGTGAGTGTGAAGACTGACCCTCGGGCGTGGAGCTCTCCTTGCGGCGGGCCGAGCTGGACGGGTTCAGGAGGCTGCTGGGATTGGGCTGGCGCTCCGGAGACTTCACGATGGCTGACATGAGGATCTGCTGACGGGCCGTGGCCGGCGTGGACGGAGCCATGTGCTCCTGCGCTTTAAAATGAGCCGCTGAGAGACAGAGAAGAGCCTCAACACCAGTGCCACGGTGAGATGCAGAGATGAGAAGCAGCCTGGAGACTCACCCTCCTCTCGTAAGGAGCGCAGCTCGATCCTCATCTTCTGCAGCGCCTCCTCCAGCTCTGAGCAGCGCACCCGCTCCTTCTCCAGCGCTGCCTTCATGTCTCCGTACTGCAGGGGAACGGAGGACTGAGACGAGACCGCCGCCGCGCCGTTAGCCGTGACGCCCACCTCCTCACGCCGCCGGCCGAATATACCCTAAACACACACACACACACACACACACACACAGACACACACACAGACAGACAGGTCACATGACACACTGCTGATCAACAACATCACATTATGACTGATCACCAATATTATTTATCTGTACTGTGTTTTTGCTAGCTATATTTAATCCTTTTTAAGAATAGCAATAGCCAAAAATACATTGTATGGGTCAAAATTATAGATTTTTCTTTTATGCCAAAAATCATTAGGATATTAAGTAAAGATCATGTTCCTGAAGATATTTTGTAAGTTTCCTACCGTAAATATATCAAAACTTAATTTTTGATTAGTAATATGCATTGCTAAGAACTTCATTTGAACAACTTTAAAGATGATTTTCTCAATATTTAGATTTTTTTTGCTCCCTCAGATTCCAGATTTTCAAATAGTTGTATCTCAGACAAATATTGTCCTCCTAACAAACCACACATCACATCAATGGAGAGATTATTTATTCAGCTTTCAGATGATGCATAACTCTTAATTTCTAAAAATTGACCCTTATGATTGTTTTTGTGCTCCAGGCTCAGATTTATCATCTTTTTTAGTAAGTGTTTCACTTTGATAGTTTTTAATATTAAAATAACTAATTTCTTCATATCCCGTTTGTTTCTTTTTAACACCATGCCAGCTTCTTCTACTTTCATGGGAAACCAGGTTTAAGTTATTTAAAATGAGAATAGAATTAAATAACATATTTAAGATTCCTTTTTCCCCTAAAAAATTAAAACTAAAACAGAGATGAACTCAGCAGTTGTGACGAATGGATAAGGATTGTTAGAAATCTCGCAGACAATAAAGCAATTTACAAATAAAATTTGGGATACTTATTATTTTTTTAATATTTTTTAAAAGTCTCCCCAAGGCTGCATTTATTTTATACAAATACAGTAAAAATTGTGACTATTTCAAATGATGATTTTCTGTATTTTCAGCATCATTACTCCAGTCTTCAGTGTCACATGAGCTTCAGAAATCATTCTAATATGATGATTTGGTTCATATTATCAGTTATTATTGGTGCTCAGTTTTTTTATGGTAGTGTATATGCACTATAGACACTTCCATCCTGGATTTCCTGATATTTCCTGGTTTTCCAGGACTGTGGGAGGCGTCTTATTCTCAATAAAGCTAGTTCTCTATTAACTGGTTTCCAGATTCACACAAACTCAGTCTTGAATAGATTTTATGAATGAGACGACCTCTGAAGAGACACACTGCTGTCTCTCTCTCTCTCTCACTTCCTGTCTCTCTCACCTTCTTCTTCTTGGTGGGCTGGTCCATCTTGGCCTGCAGGAAGTCGATGAGTTTGGTCTGCTGTGAGATGGTTCCCTCCATTTTCACTTTCTCGTGCGAGTAGACGGCCTGAGAAGAGACCAGGAGGAAGTCTTTTAAACATTTTAGAGCTCAGAATAACGAGAAACATGTATTTGGATATTAATGACTCATTTTTTAATAATAATAACCCTACCCATTGCCCTATTGTTTGTAATCTTTGTTTTTATATCGTACTACTAATTGTTTACTCGTCATCAATAACTGTCTGAGTAAATATAACTGTGTTAATAACAATATTGACCTGAATAACTGTGATTCTGAATTTTACAATAATCAGGCAGCCCTACTTCTGATTCGACCAATCATGTGAGTTTGGGGCGGGGCTATCTTTTTGACTGGCCAATGACAGTAGGAGGGGTGTTCAGGAAACCTGTTTGGTAATGATCATTATTTCTGAAGTTGTGTTTCATTATATTTATCCTAAAAACAGTAACATTACACTGGTTTATGATTCTGACACACATTGTGACAATTTGAATAGTGACATGGTCTCTTGAGGTGGTCAGTGTGTGTGTGTGTGAGAGTGTGTGTGTGTGTGTGTGAGAGAGAGTGTGTGAGAGTGTGTGTGTGTGTGTGTGAGAGAGAGTGTGAGAGTGTGTGTGTGTGTGTGTGTGAGAGAGTGTGTGTGTGTGTGTGTGTGAATGTGTGTGTGAGTGTGTGTTTGTGAGAGTGTGTGTGAGTGTGAGCGTGAGTGTGAGTGTGTGTGTGTGTGTGTGTGTGTGCTCACACCTGTATGTTCTCCAGCTGGTACTCGAGGTCGGTTCTCTCAGTCTTGAGCAGGTCGGTCTGGTCCAGTGCATCCTGCAGTCCCTGCGTCAGTCTGAAGAATCTTCTCCTCCACATTCCCATCCTCTACACAAACACACACAGCACACACACACACACACACATTCATTCATCCGTCAGTCAAGAAGAAGAGTCTCCTGTGACTCCGGAGTAGATCTCTGATTTCAGGACAACATAAACCCCTCACCATGTCAAAGAAAGTTCTGATATCATTGTTATTTTAGCTGTTGTTGATATCAGAGATGCTGAAAGTCTTGTTTTCTCTTTAACGGTTTCAAGCAGACAAAGTCTTTCTGATCTAGTGAAGTTGAAACGCTTGTTTTTTGCAGTGAGCAGATGGCCTTCACTGTGGTTTGGGATGCATTAATGTTTGCAGTGCAAATCTTAAATATCTGTTCACCTTCAAAGATGTTAATAGCACGAGCAAATTGGGACACAAGAGACTTAAAGAATAGCCAGGTGTAAACGTCTAATAATGCAATAAATATATATATTTTTTTGCATACATAAAGAACATAAAAACACCATACAAAAAAAATGTTTTTTGGCATTTTTCTTATTTTATTTTATTATATTATAATTTACAATTATTATATTACATTATAGTGCCTGTAATTATAATTTAAGAACATTTAAAGTACATACAATAATAACAAATAAAAATATATGATTTATTATATAATATGAATATTTAATAAATATATATGACATTTTTAATATTATTTTTGCATTTATAATATATAATATATTATAATATATAGTGCCTGTAATTATAATCTGAGAACACTTAAAGTTCATGCCAAACTAAATAAATTAATATTTTTTTGCATATATATATATATATATATATATATATATATACTGCATGTAACATGCTTGTATGCTTTCAATACTATTTGTTTTTTTAATACTATTTTATTTTGAACATATTTTATTTTATTACATTATAATATGCAATGTTGTATTACATTATATTGTATTTATAATTTGCGAACAATTAAAGTCCATGCATAAATAAATAACCTCTTCCATGAGTCTTTGTTTGAGTTCTCTCTCCTTCACCTCTTCCATGAGTCTTTGTTTGAGTTCTCTCTCCGTCTCGAGTTTCTGCTGAAGGCTCCTTGCGTTCATCTCCAGCATGGCGTGTTTCTTCTCCAGGTCATTGAGCTGAAAACACCACCACAACACAATCAACAGCACACACACCACAGAGAACAGAAGGCTTTCGTTCTTCACAGTGTTCAGATGATGCACAGAGCAGTGTTTAATTAATCTCCATCAGCTGTAGCGCTTAATCGCGGCTGAATAAAAACAACACAGACATAAAGCCTAATATCGCAGACGGAGGGCCGGAGTAAACAGAGTGTGTAACTCACAGTATCAGACAGACTCTCTGCTTTCAGTCTCTGCTCTTTCAGGGCCTGCTGCAAAGCCACGATCTCGGCCTTGTGCTCGCGGACGGCCAGCTCAACCGCCTGCCGAGACTCTGTGCTGCGCTGGTCCGCTCGCAACCTGGAGGAGACAATGAGAGAGAAAATAAGAATATCTGCATATAAAAAGTATTTACACACACTACCATTCAAAAGTTCTGAAAGTCTCTTCTGCTCAGCTAGGCTGCATTTATTTGATCAAAAAAAATGCTGTAAAAATTGTGAAATATTATTAGAATTTAAAACAGCTGTTTTCTGTGTGAATCTCTGTTAAAGTGTAATTTATTTCTGTGATGCACAGCTGTATTTTCAGCATCATTACTCCAGTCTTCAGTGTCACATGATCTTCAGAAATCATTCTAATATGATGATTTACTGCTCGAGAAACATTTCTGATTATTATCAATGTTGAAAACAGTTGTGCTGCACAATATTTTTGTGGAAACTGATACATTTTTTTTTTTTTTGGATTCACAGATGAATAGAAAGCTCAAAAGAACAGCATTTATCTGAAATAGAAATCCTTATTAACATAATAAATGTCTTTACTGTCACTTTTCATTAATTTAATGCAGCCTTCATGAACAAAAGCATTGACTTATTTTAAAATGGTCAAAATTATGCTTCATTTAAAATATTTTCATTTCTTTAAAATCATCTCAGGAGACTGAAAAGTTCCCTTAAACAAGATGAGACTCACTCAGATCTGTGACCCTGGAGCACAAAAACAATCATCAGGGTCACATTTGAAAAATTGAGAGTTATGCATCATCTGAAAGCTGAATAAATAATCTCTCCATTGATGTATGGTTTGTTAGGAGGACAATATTTGTCAGAGATACAACTATTTGAAAATCTGGAATCTGAGGGAGCAAAAAAATCGAAATATTGAGAAAATCATCTTTAAAGTTGTTCAAATGAAGTTCTTAGCAATGCATATTACTAATCAAAAATTAAGTTTTGATATATTTACTGTAGGAAATTTACTAAATATCGTCAAGTAACATGATCTTAACTTAATATCCTAATGATTTTTGGCATAAAAGAAAAATCTATAATTTTGACCCATACAATGTATTGTTGTCTATTGTTTCAAATAAACCCCAGAGACTTAAGACTGCTTTTGTGCTGCAGGGTCACATATCTCTCTTAAGCATTCCGCACTGGAGGTTAATAAGTGAGGGTTATGTTTGCGTGGACGTGTGTCTGTGCACCTGTTCTGCTTCTCGTTGTCCAGCAGTCTCTGCATGTCTCTGGTCCTGCGCTCCGCCTGGCTCTTCTCGTCCTCCAGAGCCGATCTCCAGTTCTCCCACTGTCTCTCCTTCTCCAGGAGCTCGTCGTTCAGACTCTCCAGCTCCACCACCTGCTCCTCCAGCATGCTGCACGTGGTCTTCAGAGTCTCGATGTTCTGCGAACACAGACACACAGCGTCCAATAATACGACTCAGTACAGTACAAACATCCAGCTTCAGCTGTGCTTCTCGTGTCAAATCTTGACTGATTTTTATCAAGTAAGCGTCAGAATAACTGCAGTAATATCTCCAGATGAACTCTTACTGGACTGAAGCAGCTCAGCTTTACTTGATTCTCCATCAATCATGTTTTAGAGTCTCAAATCTGATCATCAGGATCTTTTGAGGAGCGTTTGTTTCCAGAAGCTTTACTTTCACTGTTCCTCAGCGGAGGAATGATCTTCACAAGCCTCCAGAACATCTCACATCTTCTGAGGAGCCTTTATTTCTTCATCTCTCAATCACTGCATTATATGTTTGGATCATTTACATCTCATCTCACTGAGACACATTACTGCAGTCAGACGCAGACGGAATATATTTACATCATTTTATGTCAGTATCTGCTGTACTGTTATAAACATCTCACTGATTTACATCACAAGCAGCAGAATTTCATCATATTAATATCAGCATCTGCAGCAAGTGATTTCAGACGCAGACGGAATCCAGTGATAAAAACAGAATTTATTGTATAACATGGAATGCTTTAAGAGTCACTTTATGAGCATTTGACCATTTCATTTTAGAAAAACTATCGTTTTATATATATATATATATACACACACACACACACACACACACACACACTAACAAAACTCTTCACGACAAACCATCAAAATAAAAGTCTGGTTAAACTTGAAGAAATTGTGATTGGAATGTATTTATTTTGTTCTGTAGAATGCACATTTCAATGTAAAACTACTACTAATAAAATTATTATTAAAAGACGTTATTTTTAAGGAATAATCACAATTTTGTCAAGCAAATTTGTTAATTTTCATTGGATTACAAGAAAAATTTAATTAATGCTTTATGCCTTCATTTGATTACTGAAAAAAAAAGAATGATAAAATAAAAGTATTTAATCAAAAAAGAATTTCATAGGGCCCTAAAAACAAATTTTTAAAATCTTTTAATAACTTGCTGTTAAATTGTACAAGTTCCATGATTTCAAGACATGCTTTTTGATTATTAAACTTTAATTGAACCACTAAAATGGAGACCAAAACAATATATATATATAAAAACAGAATACAGAAAAATGTAAACAGAAAAAAAAAAAAAAAAAAAAAAAAAAAAAAGGAATTTGACAAGATTTCATAGGGCACTATTTAACTGATTTTAACTATGTATTGAATGGAAAGTGAACAAAGACCAACTAAAACAAACCAGAAACGGATGCAACTCCTCTTTTAAGGACCCGTGAATGCAAAGAGAACTGGACTGGCTCCACATACCGAGGGCTGAGTTCATTTAAAGTGTTCTGAGTGTGCAGATGAAGTGTGTGCGCACCTGTTTCTGGTTGTTGAGGTGCATCTCTCGGTCGGCCACCTCTCTGCGCAGACGGTCCACGTCCTGACTGAGCTGCAGGCGCTCCTCGCTCTCCACCGTCAGCTCGTCCAGCTGCTTGGACAGATAGAAGTTCTGCCGGTTCAGCTCGGCGTTCTCCTGGGTCAGCTGGGTCAGCTGCTCCTCCAGGTCCGTGATCACCTGAGACCACACTCACGTCATTCAGCAGCAGTGCGTATGAATTCTGATCATTCCATTCATTACAGTCATCCTCCCGCAATCACTCTCTATTCTGACACGCATTACACTGCAGTGAAAGAGATTAGAACAGAACAGATCACAAGGCAGGAAAAGAACACTACTAGTTACCTAAAACAATAGTTTGAAATTATAAGACTTTAGAAAATTATATTTAAGAGGCACTGAGCATACACATATTAAGTTTATAGTTATTTTTGTCTTTTAGTGCGCACCTGTTTCTGGTTGTTGATAAGACTTTAGAAAACCTCTCTGCGCAGACGGTCCACGTTTGACTGAGCTGCAGGCGCTCCTCGCTCTCCACCGTCAGCTCGTCCACTGCTTGGACAGATAGAAGTTCTGCCGGTTCAGCTCGGCGTTCTCCTGGGTAGCTGGGTCAGCTGCTCCTCCAGGTCCGTGATCACCTGAGACCACACTCACGTCATTCATCAGCAGTACGTATGAATTCTGATCATTTATTCATTACAGTCATCCTCCCGCAATCACTCTCTATTCTGATACGCATTACACTGCAGTGAAAGAGATTATACAGAACAGATCACAAGGCAGGAAAAGAACACTACTAGTTACCTAAAACAATAGTTTGAAAAGATTTAAACCTAAGCAGACATCCAGAATAGAGACTGAGATTTATAAAGTGTTATTTTTGTCTTATAATAATAAAAAAAAATATAATATAAAATGAGAATAAACATAAACATATAAAGTTTATATTTTTACTTTAATATACTTTTAATTTATTTTTAAGATTTATATTTATATAATATATATAAACATTTATTTAAAAAAAGTATAATAAATATATATATATATATATATATATATATAAAATATTTAAATATATATAGAAAACATATATATAATTACAGCATGTCCTTTCAAATAAAGTGGATGGAAAATATTCTCAATAGTAAAACATATATACCATTTACAGTATAAAGTTAAACATTACTATTTTTGTTTATGAAAGAATTTCTTCTGCTCATCAAGCCTGCATTTATTTGATCAAAAATACAGAAAAAAACAGTAATATTGTGATATATTAATATTAATATTTAAATAATTGTTTTTAAATACAGTATTTAAACTTTAAATTATCATTTATTTCTGTGATGAATTTTTTAGGATCATTATCACATGATCCTTTAGAAATCATTCTAATATGATGATTCATTATCAAAGTTGGAAACAGTTCTGCTGCTTAATATTTTTTCAGAACATGTGATACTTTTTTAGGATACTTTGATGAATAAAAAGTAAAGAAAAAAACAAAAAAAAAAGAAGCTATGTTGTTTAAAATATAAATATTTTTGTAATAACATTATACACTATGGTCAGTAATTTGGGGTCAGTCATTTTTTTCTTTTTTTAAATAAAATCAATACTTTTATTCAGCAAGGATGTGTTAAATTGATAAAAAAGTGATAGTAAAGAAAATATATTATTAGAATTTTTTTTTAATTTTGAATAAATGCAGTTCTTTTTAACCTTTTATTCATCAAATATAATAGACAGCAGAACTGTTTCCAACACTCATAATAAATCAGAATATTAGAATGATTTCTAAATGATCATGTGATAGACTGAATGTTACATGTGACACTGAAGGCTGGAGTAATGATGCTGAAAATTCAGCTTTTCATCACAGGAATAAATTATTTTTTTAAAGTATATTCAAATAGAAAACTATTATTTTAAGTTGTAATAATATTTCACAATATTACTGTTTTTTCTGTATTTTTGATCAAATAAATGCAGGCTTGATGAGCAGAAGAAACTTCTTTCAAAAACATTAAAAATAGCAATTTTCCAAACTTTTGACATGTACTGTATATATATATATATATTTATATATATATAGATATATATATATATATATATATATATATATATATATGCATACAAATATATAAATATTTGTATACATATAAATACATATAAATAAGATTTATGTAACTATAAACGTAACTAAATATTTAATACACTTATAGTCACTCTTAACTTTAAATTAGACCGAAAGCAACACTGCCAAGAGCACTCAGTACACAAATAATACACTGAAACCACCACATACAAAAACCATATATGTAACTACCATATATAAGATAGATACAAGACGACAACAAAATTAAGAGTTTCCGATTCATAATTATGATTTTGAAAAAGACAGATCGTAAATACACCGTGAACAGATTTAGACTTCGTTAAATTAAATGAAAACTGCGAGCCCATGAGACACATAAGGCTGAGGTTCTGAGTGAGCGGCTGCAGATGGAGAGGTCTGTTCTGATCTGGGGTCAGTGATCGGAGTAAATGAGGCAGAGGTGACCGCAGTGTACATCGATTCTGCTGTGTGTCACTGGGACTCACGACCAATAAAACAACACAGAGCCCTTTATAATAAACAATATCACCCTCAAACCAAAAACCGAAACAAAAAGACACACAGAATAACTGTCTACATGGCGAGCACAACACACCACTGAAACCTTGCTTCCGTCAGGTATGGAGACTTAGAATAGCCGTTATTTCATCTGAAGTGAATGATAACGAGGTCGAGAGAAACAGTCGGTAAAGTGAAGCAGTAAAAGAATGAAGTCTGAACCGTCATATTCAACCCTCCAGAGCAGAGCAGGGGATTGTGGGAAATCTTAGAGCAGATAAGCTCACACTTACCGAGCAGCTGTCCCTCAGTGCGTCAAACTTGCGCTGAATCTCATCTCTGTGGGCCTGCAGGAGAAGCACACACATGATGTGAATGTGCATCATACAGAAATATCTGCTCGAATTCAGTTTCTCAAGTCTATTTTACACCCTCTCTCTGACCTGAATTCATTTAAATATATAATAATTTAAATAATTAAGTTCTTTATTGGTCGCACATGTAAATCTCGCTCAGCAGTCCCTCCCAATAATACTGTATATCTACTGTAGTACAGATGGTAAAACTCAGTTCAGTATGTAGTGTGCAGTATGCCACGGTTTCTCAAACTGGGGTTAGTGCGGTTCATGAGTTACTGAAAAGCTAATAATTAATGAAATCATAAAAATATTAAATTTTAATAAATATTTTTAAAATAAAAACCAAACAAAAAAAATCAAATAAACATTTGATTTGTTTAGCTGCATGTTATGTAACAGTGTTATTTTAGAACCACTGATGTCTAAATGAAAATAAGGAATGCTATGTATAAAAATATATATATCAGTTAATGTTTTTAATGTAATTTTAATGCATTTGTTCTGATTTTGATGTATTTTAGAATCTCTAAATCTGATGTTTTTTATATGTCTATATAGTTTTTATTCATTTGTTTATTAATTTATTTTATTACATCAATTTAAAAAGTTGCCTTGGCAACTAGACAAAATAAAATAAGTTTAACATTTTTGTATATTTGGTTATATTTCAGTTAATGTTTATTATATTTTATATGTTTATATATATATATAACTAAAAGTGCTTTTGAATGATTAATTGCGATTAATCTCACAAAAAATAAGTACTTTATATAATAATAAATTAAACATAAATACACACAAAAACACAAATATAAATACACAAAAACATTAAAAAACTTGTAAAACCTTGTAATGCACTTACATGTCTATATTTATATTCATATAATTTATATCGTAAATAAATTTATTTAATATATAAACATATTTTTCTGAAATATATACATGCATGTGTGTGTATTATATATACATAATAAATATAGACAGCACACACTCATATATTACGTAAACAAAAACCTTTATAGATTTATTTTATTTTACAATAAAATCACTTACTAACCAACATCATGGAACAACTCAAGGTTTTTTATCAAGTCTATAGAAAGCAATGTGTGTGTGTGTGTGTGTCTGTAGTGTGCAGTGTGTGCTCTGCATGCGTCTCACTCTCAGCGCAGTGATCTCCTCCTCAGCTTCCGCCGTCGTCTCCTCCAGCTCAGTCTTGGCCTGCTGTAGCTGACTCTCGAGCGCGTGCCGCGCCGCCTGCAGGCTGCTGATCTGAGACTCTCTCTCCTGCAGCGAGAGCGTGAGCTCCGTCACCTGACGCTTGATCTCCAGCTTCTGCTCCTCGTGCTCCAGACCCATCTGAAACACACACACACACACCTCTGCTCCGTCATGTGCGTTTAACAACATCACTACGATAGTTTCATGTCTCTCACATCACAACACGCTTTCGTTCTTCACACATAGATAACTCGAAGACCTCTTCTTCAACAGGTTTGTAAGTCTTCTAAGATTCCTTCATACTTAACCAGTAATCCTCACATTGGACGCTAGTGACGCACCAATATTTGGCAATTTGCAATTGATTTTAAAGAAGTGAGATCTTTTAGTCTGTGCTGTTTTCTGTTGATGCATGAACAAATCTTCACTAAACAATCATTGCAGCACAACTGCCATGCAATATTCCCAATAAGCTTTGATATTTTAAATATGAAACAAAGTCTTAGCTTTCAAATTCAAACAATAAATTAAATATTGCACATGTATGAATTTTAATTGCATATCAATTTCCATGCATTTGGATTACAAAGGTTTAAAAACAAACTAATAAACTATATGAAAATTGCTAGTCATAATGTTCAACATTTTAAACTAAGCAATTTGAATAAATGCATTCTGAAAATCTGACGATTTCAATGAAATCAAACAGATGCAGATAGTTAATAATAAAGCATGCTATTAGTTTTTATTCGTTCTGTTTCTTTTATGACGAATGTCCATTACATTAAGTTTATTAGTTTGTGTTAAATTAAAAATGTGTAATTCAAAACGATGGAAATCGTATACGCAATTTAAATACATAAATCTAAATATTTAAAAAGTATAAATGTTGACGCTTTTTAACGAGGCATGACAGATCGCAGTAGCCTTCAGTGTATGTTTAAAGGGTCCTATTATGCTCTTTTACAAAGTCTTGATAATGTATGTAAATGTAAAAGAAAGGGGAAAAGTGATATAGTGATAACACTAGCTGTCTTCTCTAGTGCAGCTCAACCTGATCTCGTCCCATTCATCTGTATTTGTGATATCACAAATCCCGGAGGATATGCGTTGTAGTCCAAACGAGTCTTTCGTTGTAGTTTTTGAAAAGTGATTTCTCTTAAATAAAATATCTCCTTTTGAAGTGGACTTTGAGCTTTGTCACTTTGCAGAGCTTTTTTATGCTCAGACAGCAACATTACAGACTCACTAAAGCTGAAAAAGTGAAAAAGCATAATAGCACCCCTTTAACCCTCTGGAGTCGATTAACGCGAATACACGTTATGCAGCTTAATCTTCTGATAACGCCAAAAATAACTTAAATTGCACTTCCAGTTTTGATCGTACAGATAAGAGCAATACATCAATCAAATCTCTAAAGGGTCTACTTTTTTTGTATACACTCATGATAAAAACAAAACGCTGTACTTTTGTAGAATAAAGAAAATAAATCAGTTTTTTTTACAACCACTGTTTAAATGTTTATATTTTAACAATGAATTAGAGTAGACACAATTATATAAAACTTTTGATGCAAGCAGTCATATGTGACCCTGCAGCACAGAAGCAGTCATCAGTAGCACAGATATATTTGTAGCAATAGACAACAATACATTGTATGAGTCACAATTATCGATTTTTCTTTTATGACAAAAATCATTAGGATATTAAGTAAAGATCATGTTCCATGAAGATATTTTGTAAATTTCCTACTGTAAATATATCAAAACTTAATTTTGTATTATTAATATGCATTACTAAGAACTTCATTTGAACAACTTTAAAGATGATTTTCTTAATATTTAGATTTTTTTGCTCCCTCAGATTCCAGATTTTCAAATAGTTGTATCTCAGACAAATATTGTCCTCCTAACAAACCACACATCAATGGAGAGATTATTTATTCAGCTTTCAGATGATGCACACATCTCAGTTTCGAGTCGTTCTGTGGTCCAGGTCTCATATATTCTGCGCTCACCTCTCTGAGTCTGGTCTCCAGCTCCAGGAGTCGGCTCTTCCTGCTCTGCTCCTGCTGGCTCATCTTCTCCAGATGTTCCTCCAGTTTGGCATTCTGCGCTTCCAGTTTCCCCGCCTGCGACTCCAGGTAAAACTTCTGCTGCCGCAGCTCCGAGATCATCTCCTCCTGAGCTTTCCTGAGAAAAACACCAGCCCATGAGGTCTACACACGTGATTCAGTATCTCTCAGATTTCCGAATGTCCGATGTTTTCCAGTACAAGCAGTGAATTAGATTTCTCCTTCAATAAGCTCATTCCAGAAGCCTCCTGAGAATCATTGGCACATCTCCTGGGTGGCGTTTCTCAAAACCGCTAAATTGTTTTTGTTTGGCTAAATTGCAAGCCCTCCTATTCCTCCGTCGCTCGTTACATCTAAAACACTTGATTTATAAGTTGAACGATGCAGCAGAGAAGCTCAGATTGAACATTTGTTACAAGCTAAATGCTTCCCCAGATTGCCGTTTGCAGATCTACAATAACAAGTAATTAAGTATCCTCTGGATAAACACATTTATTCTAATATGACCTAAAACTACATATAAACCAAGCTGCTGACACCCAAAAATCCCATTCATTTCTTCCATAGAGGAGCTCATTTTTAATAACAAACTGTTGTTATGAACGGATTATTGATTCGTTCAAAAATTCCTAATAACTAATTAAAAAAGCTAAACATAGAAAAAACAACTTTCGATAAAACTTGCAAAAACAGACAATATTGTGTCTAAAACTTAACTCACGATACTATATCATCAATATTACATTTGCAGTCATGCTGATATTCGGTAAAAACAGCACTCTTGCTTGTGTGATGTTGTTTAACAATATTACATATAATAAATAAGACACAAACTCATACAGAGGTATTTTTGCCTCCATATCCATACTCGTCTCACATCCATAATTCTATTCTTTAAAGGGATAGTTCACCCCAAAATTTAAATTATGTCATTAATTACTCTTCCTCGTGTCGTTCCAAACCCGTAAGAGCTTCGTTCATCTTCGGAACACAGATTAAGATATTTTTGATGAAATCCGAGAGCTTTCTGATCCTGTATAGACAGCAACGCAACTCAAACATTTTGAGTCCCAGAAATGTAGTAAGAACATCGTTAAAATAGTCTGTGAGGTCATCGGTGGACAATTTCTTCTTTTCCGTCTCAGACTTCGACACTGTGGTACTTTTCTGAACGCGTGGCAAAGATGAGACGACAATAAGGTCAATAAACGATAACTGTGACTATATCAACATGCAATATCGCTGACTATAAAAGACGAGACTAAAACGCATTTAAAACAATAAAAACTATACCTAAATTTATTTTAATTTTCATCCACAAAAAGGAGACAGAACATTGAGTGTTGTGCACGTCTCTACTACACGAGCTTTAATGTGTGTGGTTGCCAGATATCAAGAGTTCAAATCTGCAAATCAGAGCTTCTCTGTTAAAAGGATGTTTTGCATATTTTTTGCAATCTGGCAACCATTCACACACGCGCTCGTTATTCATCACGGAAGCGCAAACAAAAAACACAAACATCAAAAAACAAAAAATTACAATATAATAATTCAAATAAAGTCCACATTTTATTAAAAATATATATAGATTTTAACTACTATACCACATGACGGAAATGTGACAAAGTTTTCATTGACTAAAACTAGACTAAAATGCTCAGAAAACAGGACAAGGTTGACTAAATAAGATAACAACTAAAAAGTACATCTGACACCAGGACTAAGACTAAGACTAATTTAAAAGACTGAGACTAAGACTTAAAAATCAGAAGAAATTGTTGAATAAATGTAATATTTTTGTTTTCCGTTGCTGTCTATGCAGGATCAGAAAGCTCTCGGACTTCATCAAAAATATCTTCATTTGTGTTCAGAAGAGTAATACATTTCTTACTTATTAATAACAAAATTATAAATATATATTAAACAACACAATATTAAAGTTGATCAAATGAATAACAAACTCAATCAAACAGAAAGTCACTTAACCCTCAGGCTGTTTTAACTTCTTCTAGTGGAGCGAATGTTCCTCCAGCAAACACTGGTCTTGAAACTGGTTTCTGACATCGTGTTTCAGACTCTTACATGTTTTTCTGTGTGTAAATGCTGCTGTTGGCCGCCAGTTTATTGGCTTCAGAGAGTTCAGCGATCCGCTGCTCCAGACTCTTCATCTTGTTGTCCATGGCCTTGATGGTCTGTACAGAGAAAGATTTACTCATAACTGTTAGTGGACCATCAGAAGAGGCGTCCCACTTCACCCCAAAGTCAAATTATTACCATAACAATACAATATATCTCTCTCATATAATATAATTTTTAAATCAGCACGCTTAAAACAAATACTACCATGATGTGGAAATACCTAATCAAAATAATGAGATGTGTTCATAGTAAGAATGAGGTTTGTTTTGTCATACTTGATGCTGTTTTTTTTTTTTTTGCTTTACTATGTTTCTGGTAATGTTGTGATAAACAGCACATTAAATAAAAAAAAAATAATAAAAAACATATTAAACAATCACTTGAATACATATTTAGTATTACAGTAATAAAGAGTTACACTTGTTTTTAGATCAACATCTGCAAACAATGAAAAAAAAGTGACGTGAATACATACTTTCGTGCTCTGATACATATTTAGTATTACAGTAATAAAGAGTTAAATGTCTGCAAAATAAGGTCATATAATCTTAAAATATGGTCATAAAATAGGCTTTATTTTCAAGAATAAGGTCATATAATCTTAAAATATGGTCATAAAATAGGCTTTATTTTCAAGTTTTATGCAAAATATAAATTCTAACGTTTTGTTTTTTAGGTGAAATATAACCTGGACAGACTAAATATATCCTGAGAGCTTACATTTCATAACCATAAATATATATTTAAAAAAAAAAAACACAACTAAACCTGAGATTCACACACACACACACACACGCACACACACACACACACACACGCACAGACACACACACACACACACACACGCACACGCACGCACGCACGCACACACAGACAGACACTCACACACACACACACACACACACGCACGCACACACAGACAAACACTCACACACACACACACACACACACGCATGCACACACACACAGACACACACACACACAAAACACACACAGACACGCACACACGCACACACACACAGACACACACACACGCCACACACACCAACACACCACACACACACTCACACACACACACACAGACACACACACACACACTCTCATGCACGCACACACACACACACAAAAAAGACACGCACGCGCACAGACAGACACACACACACACAACACACACACGCACACACACACACACACACAGAGACACACACACACACTGAGACACACACACACGCACGCACACACACACACGCACACACTCACACACACGCACGCACACACACACACACACACGCACGCACCACACACACACACACACACAGACACACACACGCACACACACACACACACACACAGACACAGACACACACACACACACACACACACACACAACACACACTCTCTCTCACACACACACACACACAAACACACACATCCACACACACACACACACACACACAAACACAACACACACACACACACACACACACACACACTCACACACAAACACACACACACCGGTTTGACTGTGAACACTCACACACACGCTTCAGGCTGTCAGGAGTCTGAGTTTGAAGTGAGATGAAGACGAGACACTCACAGCTTTCTGCTCACTGATGAGTTTGCATTTCTCTCGCGCCTCTTCCTCATGTTGAGCTCGTTTGTGCTCCAGACTCTCTTTATCAGCTAGATCTGCCTTCATCTGAGCCTCCAGAACCTGCAGCACACACACACACACGATAATCATCATGTAGCTGATCAGCAGGTATATTCAGCTGCTGTGGAGGGATGCTTTTGGAGATGTTGCTAACACAAGATCACTAGCAGTCCATTAACTTTGATTTGAATATTAGTCACACAAACACTGTATGCACTGAAAATGTTTTTCTAGTAAAAAGTGCAAAGCATTTTGATTTACAGACTGTTCGTTTATTTAACAGAATGTAGGTCATTAGAAAAGTGGGAAAAGATCATTAAAGAAACAAAACATTTTGATTATAGATATTATTATCTACACTATCATTCAAAAGTCTCTCCTCCTCATCAATACTTCATTTAATATGAAAAAAATTTCTACTGCTCATCAAGACTGCATTTATATGATTAAAATTAATGTAAAAATTCTGAAATATTATTACAATTTAAAACATCTGTTTTCTGTGTGAATCTCTGTTAAAGTGTAATTTATTTCTGTGATGCACAGCTGTATTTTCAGCATCATTACTCCAGTCTTCAGTGTCACATGATCTTCAGAAATCATTCTAATATCTGGAAACAGTACTTTTAACATTATTTTGATTATATTCAATGTTGAAAACAGTTGTGCTGCACAATATTTTTGTGGAAACTGTGATATATTTTATTTTTCAGGATACACAGATGAACAGAAAGTTCAAAAGAACAGAGTTTATATGAAATAGAAATCTTTTGTAACATTATAAATGTCTTTACTCTCACTTTTGATCAATTTAATGCAGCCTTGATGAATAAAAGTATTAATTTCTAAAAAAAGAAAAAAGAAAAAAAAAAGTATCTAAATAAAAATGATGTTTTATTTAAAATATTTTTTTATTTATTCAAAGTCATTTCAGGAGACAGAAATTTATTTTAAGCATAAAAATAGTGTATTAATGGTCGTTAACATTAAAAATTAAAGTTATTATTAAGTTTACTGATGAGTATCCTGAAAATAATTTATTTAAAAATAAATGTATAAAAATTTAACAAATCTCATTTACCCAAAAAGTCACAAATCAATAGTCAGTGACCCAGAAACACAACAGAAAAGTGATTTATCCACATTATTATGAGCGTCTGTGCTCAACTCTACCTTGATTTTGTCCTCATAGAGTCGCTCTTTCTGGACCAGATGGGCTTCCATCCTCTGCGCTGTGGCCTGAGTGTCCCGCAAGCATTCAACAGGTAGATCCAAACAGTTTCAAACACACAAAAACAAAAACACAAACACACACACACACACACACACACACAGTCAGGAAACAAGCAGATCCAAACACTTTCCAGCAGTAAAGTCCCATCAGCAGGTGAAGAAATGAACTTGCTTTGAGAAGTTGTGTGCTGGTCGATGGGACAGAATGAAGGTGTGTCTGTCATAAATTTGTTTAATCGTGTGTGTGTGTGTGTGTGTGTGTGTGTGTGTGTGTGTGTGTTACAGGTCAGCTGGTTAAGGAGGAGTGTTAGTGGTTTAATCTTTGCTAGTCTGATCCGTCTCTCTCACCAGTATCTTCTCAGCCATCTGTTGGATCTGTTGGGATTTGGTCTGGATGTCGTCCTTCAGTTTATTCTAACACAACACAAACATATCCAAAAATTATTACAGGCCCAGTCACACCAAACCTGTCAACTACACACCAAAACCAGTAGAAAAAAGATAAATACATACAAAAAAAAAACAAACCTGTCAACTACACACCAAAAAAAGATATATTTGCATAATAAAAAAATTAATTACGACATTTTAATGACTATTAAACACATTTAACAACTAAATTCCATTACTGTAATGCAAATATTGATTAAAGTAAATTGCATCATGGTAGTATTTGCTAAAATAAACTACCAAAAAAAAGTTTTAAATAAACAAGATTTATTATTTAAATATAAAGAAATACTTTTATTAATTAAGGATGCATTAAATTGGTCAAAAAATGACAGTAAAGACATTTATAATGTTAGAAAAGATTTCTATTTCAAATAAACGCTGTTCTTTTGAACTTTCTATTCATTTGTGAATCCTAAAAAAAATAAAAAGTATCAGTTTCCACAAAAATATTGTGCAGCACAACTGTGTTCAACATTGATAATAATCAGAAATGTTTCTTGAGCAGCAAATCAGCATATTAGAATGATTTCTGAAGATCATGTGACACTGAAGACTGGAGTAATGATGCTGAAAATACAGCTGCGCATCACAGAAATACATTACAGTTTAACAGAGATTCACACAGAAAACAGCTGTTTTACATTATAATAATATTTCATAATTTTTTAATGCATTTTTGATCAAATAAATGCATCCTTTGGTGAGCAGAAGAGACTTCTTTCAAAAACATTAAAAACTACAGACCCCAAACTTTTGAAAGTAGTAGCGTGTGCTTATTTAAATAAAAAGCATATACATTTCAGTATTTTATAATATAATACAATACAAACACTGTAGTGTGTTTGAGTGAACTCAGTACCTCAGTCTCTCGCAGGCGTCTGCGCAGCGTGTCGCTGGGGTCAGATTTGCTGCGCAGACGCTCCAGCTCTCGCTCCAGACGCTCTTTGGCCTGACGGATGTTCTGCAGCAGCTCCGTGGCCTCTGTGCTCGCCATAACCGACCACAGGGACAAAACACAAACACAAAAAAACTTCAAAATACGAATGCATCACACACATTAGTTTTGGAGTTACACAGCAGGAGATTAAAACTCAATGCAGATGCTTGTGCTTGCATGCAGCACACAACACAGCAGCAGTCTGTAGCATGTTAACACACGGCCGAATCAAACACAGCACCTTCGAGAGCTTATCCTGCAGCTCCTGGATCTTCAGCTGCTGCTCGGCGTTTGTCTGCAACACAGAAGCTCACAGAGTCACTGTGACGAGTGTGTAATCAGAGGAAACAAGGACAAAGCAATGTTTGAAAGAGACGACCACAGAGTACTGCGCTCAGACTAGTGATGCACGATTAAACACTGACTGCACTGGAACCGAAGGATGCTCAAATGCAAACTTTGTGTTGCATTAAGAGAGCAGTCATACATTTATGTTGTGTTTTTATTCATTTATAATCAATTTATTCATCTAATCATTCATAATCATTAGTCATTTATATATTGTATCATTTATTATTGTTATTATGCTTTCATATTTTATGTTTCTTATTATTTTTCTTGCTTGTGCATACTCATTATTGTTCGATCTCATGATTGTGGGGTTTCAGGAACTGTTTCGGCTGATAGAAGACTGTGTATTTTTTGGGTCCCAGACTAGACTTGTTGTTCAGTTCCCAGATAAAATGTTTTCCGACGTTTTCCAACAGAATCCGGCGTCCGGAGTCTCAACCTTACAGTATTGACCGACAGTTATTTATTTACTACTGGCTTCATCACTGAGATATTATAGATTTTATTAATATTTAGAATACATTTATAATATTAAATTCATAAAATTTATATCATATATAAAATAATATAATATAAAAAAATATAAATTAAAATAAAAAATAAGAAAAAACCTTTTAGCTATTAGTTGAAAAAAAATAAAATAAAATAAAATAAAATAAAATAAAATAAGAAACATTGTTTTGGCTATTAGTTGAAATAAAAAAAAGTTTATATTTATTTCATTGAATATTTATTTTATTTCAAGTAATATTATATTATAAATATATATATATATATATATATATATATATATATATATATATATATATATTTATATATATATATATATAGTTAATAATAACCCTTGTTCCAGTGACACCTTTAAAATAAAATTAAAGAATTAAAAAAATTAAATAAAAAAATAAAATGAAATGAATAAAATAACATTAAATAAATTAAATATAAAATAGAGATTTCAGTGTTTCATCAGTGCATCCTATCTGAGATGTTTTGCACTGAATAAGAGCAGAATCCTGATGTTGAATTGAAAAAGTTATTATAGTTCTTTGTGAATCTACAGTACATACAGCTCTGGAAAAAACATCACATACATTTTACAAGGGTTCTCCTACAAACATGTGGAAGCTTTGAAAATATACATATATTTAGCACTGCAAAGTGTCACTGAAACATGGTGCTTGAGTGCTTAGTTTTAACAGATTTATTAAAAACATTTATTCATGAAGAAGTGTCCTCTCAAAAAGAAGCTTCTCGATCGGAGAGAGATTTCACAGCATCAAGAGCACATCAAGGATGACTGACACACACACACACACACACACACACACACACACACACACACACACACAGTGTCTGATCAAATCTAAAAATGATTTAAACTCGCTACAGAAATGTCCGTGACTTTTTTAGATTACATTCAGACCCAGACATTACAAACGTCCCTGATACTTCCCAGTTTTGCATCACGCTGAAAGCAGTGCTGCTTTATTAACAATAATAACTGAGCACCTGTATGATCTCTCGTGGGATCTATCTGAGCTCTGTCAGAGATGAAAGAGCCCACAGGGCGTCCTGTCCATCACAGAGAAGAGGACGTTTAGTGTGGTTTGAGTCTAGCGTATGATCTGATGCTGGATGAATTATTGAGTCTGTGCGGTCTGCTCAGTTATTCATTTGCAGAGACACAAACAGATTTCAGATGAATTTCAGTCATTGTGTGATTAGTACCTTCTCAAGTTTAGAGAGCAGCTCCTCCACCTCTGCTTTCCCCTGCTCCTTCGCCTGAACACAATCAAAATATCAAAATCACATCAAAGGATCTATAAAATATAATAAACCTTACCTATAATAATATTTTTATTTTTTGCATATATATTTAATCACATGTATATATACAGTACAGGTCAAAAGTTTGGAAACATTACTATTTTTAATGTTTTTGAAAGAAGTCTCTTCTGCTCATCAAGCCTGCATTTATTTGATCAAAAATACAGAAAAAAAAACAGTAATATTGTCGTAACTGTTACCAACTTAAAATAATAGTTTTCTATTTGAATATACTTTAAAAAAAATAATTTATTCCTGTGATGCAAAGCTGAATTTTCAGCATCATTACTCCAGCCTTCAGTGTCACATGTAACATCCAGTCTATCACATGATCATTTAGAAATCATTCTAATATTCTGATTTATTATGAGTGTTGGAAACAGTTCTGCTGTCTAATATATTTGATGAATAAAAGGTTAAAAAGAACTGCATTTATTCAAAAAAAAAAAAAAAAATTCTAATAAATATGTATTCTAATAATATATATTTTCTTTACTATCACTTTTTATCAATTTAACACATCCTTGCTGAATAAAAGTATTGATTTTATTAAAACAAAAGAAAGAAAAAAAAATGACTGACTCCAAATTACTGTTTATTATTTTTTTTTTTTACTACAAAATATATATATTTTAAAAACATAGCTTCTTTTTTTTTTTTATTACTTTTTTATTCATCATCAAAGTATCCTAAAAAAAGTATCACATGTTCTGAAAAAATATTAAGCAGCAGAACTGTTTCCAACTTTGATAATGAATCATCATATTAGAATGATTTCTAAAGGATCATGTGATAATGATCCTAAAAATATCAGCTTTGCATCACAGAAATAAATGATAATTTAAAGTATAATACATTTAAAAACAATTTTTTAAATTGTAATAATATTTCACAATATTACTGTTTTTTTTCTGTATTTTTGATCAAATAAATGCAGGCTTGATGAGCAGAAGAAACTTCTTTCAAAAACATTAAAAATAGTAATGTTTCCAAACTTTTGGTCTGTACTGTATATATATATACATATATATATTTTTTTTTTTCTGGTCACTGCATCATTTCCTGATATGTGTTATTTTATTGTTTTCATCAATGCACTTTTATTCTAACATGTGGAAACTAGTCAGAATAAAGAGGAGGCATTAAACGGTCGCGTTCCTCTACTGCTATTCGCTGGCCTTCCTCTACACCCACACACACACACACACACACCTTCTGGATCCTCTGCTGGTAATCGGCAGCTTTCCTCTTGAGCTCTTCGCTGGTCTGCCGTGACTCTCGCAGCTCGGTCTCGTACAGGTCGCTGCGGCGGCGAGCGGCAGACAGATCCTCCTCCAGCTGTCTGATGGTCACCTGCATCTCCTCCATCCTACAGCTAAACTCCATAACACACAAAAAAAAAAAAAAAAAAAAAACACTCTCACAAAAGATATGAAGTCAGATTCATTAAATGCATGTTCTCAGTATCTCACAGAGCATGCACTTCATGGAAACATCATTTGAATTACACAAAATTACTATCAATAAAACCATAGCATTGTCTCAGAAATGTGTAAATATCACAGCACATGAATACAATAATCAGCTTGATACACTGTACTATTTTACACGGTTATGAGCAGTTATGTACTATTTAAAGTTTTTTATTCAAAATATTAATTCATTTTTATATTTATCTTTACAGCTCATTTTATTTTTAGTCATTTTATTACATCTATTATTTAATTTTATTATTATTTATAGCTTTGTTTTCTTATTTTTATTTATTTATTTATTATATTTTCTAAGTTCTTCATCTAACATTTAATTTAATTCATTTCAGCCTCATTTAATTTTAATTAATAAAATATATGTAATAGTTTTAGGCAACAATAATAACCCTAGCTATTTTCAAATTATTTATATATTATTTTTAATAAAATCGTAGATTAGCTTTTTACAATTTTTCATTTCATTTTAATTTTAGTTAAGTTTTTTAAATACTTTAAACTTACTTGCCAACATTTCTATTTTTTTCCATCTTATATTTATATTTAATTTTATTTCCACTTTATTTTATAATAGTTTTCGGTAAAAATAATAAACCTGGTCACGAGCGGTGTTATGTTAGCATTATTTATACACTAATATAGTTTTTTTTAATCATTAACTTTTAGTTTAATATCTTTAGTTAATTTTAATCGTAGCTCAATTTTTGGTAATTCTATTATTACATTTATGAAATTGTATTATACATATTTTACAGTTACTCGCCAACATTTATTTTTTTATTATTTTAATTTTTTTTATATATTTTATTTCAGCATTATACAAATAAACATAAAACATTGTAATAATTCTATATTTTAATATATAAAAGTTGAATGTTTTTAATAAAAACATTGTAATAATTCTATATTTTAATATATAAAAGTTGAATGTTTTTAATAACTATAGGTAAGCAGCACCAGACGTGCTCTAATGACCCGCTGACAGCAGCCAGACGGGTTAATGAGGGTTCGAGGGAGTAAGATGCATTAAGGAATCAAACGAGCGGCTTCTGAGAGTGACTGAAATATAATGTGAATGATTACTGGCTGAGATTCTCTCTGAAGCCGCGGGTCTCACCAGGTTAATTGTGCTGAGTTTAGAGGTCTGAGAGAAACACACACACAAACGAACTGAACGCACTTTCACAAGCTCTTCACGACATTTCAGTTCAACCAAAGACAGCATCTTAGTTTGGATCCAACGTAAAATCATTTAAGAGACAAACGATGTTCTAGTTGCCAAACTGCAGGACTGATATAGATGTTTATTCAGAAGGACAGATTCACAATCACGCTCTGACGGTTCATCATCAAGACATTTAAAGCTGCTGCAAGCGAACCTTAATGGAAAATATCATTATTACATGACAGTCTTCGATGAATTATTGTGTCCGTGAAATCTCTAAAAGCACTAGAGTCTCCATGATGCATTAAACTGAAAATATGAAAGCCTAAATTTAAGATTTATGCATCTGATTTAAAACAGTTTTAAAATAAACAAACAAACCAATAAACTTAATATGAAGCATATTTTTCAGTCATACATAAATGAAACAGGCCAAATTCATGCACTCAAAAAGTCATGGCATAGTTTATTATTAACTATTTTTGATCTAATTATTAACTATGAATCTGTTTGGTTTTATTTAAATAATCCTATTTTAAAATGCATTTATTCAAATTGCTTAGAAACAGCTTATATTCAGTTAAAAGCATGGTTAAAACATGTGGGACAAGCAGTATTCAATCATGCACAATGTATGAAATAGTATTTATTGATAAATGTATAAAGCTGGTTATTGTGTATTTAAAACCCATTCAGTTTATTAGTACTGCTACAGAAATCTGACCGGTTCATTCATGCATGACTGACAGATATGCATCACATGCAGTTTATTAGTTCTCTTTAAACTGTCTTAAACTGTGTAATACAAATGGATGGACATTTTATCTGCAATTCAGATAGATACATCTGAAATTTAGGCCTGAATATATTTGAGAAACTAGCTGGATCAGACTGACTTTATCACACTTGTGATCATGTTAGTCCCTTATTTCAGTGATGCAGCTCTCTAAAAGAGATTCAGCCCTTATTGTGTGTGTGTGTGTGTGTGTGTGTGTGTGTGTGTGTGAGGGGACTGACTGTTAAGAGGGAGATCAGGAGATTGATTCGGGCTGATATTGATCAGAGGACACTGACAGTGAAGGCTGTGCTGTGGATCAGATCTGCCGAGAGACGTCAACCACTAGACACTTAATTACTTCACCGTAACAAGAACAAAACCTCTAGCATGCTAATAAACACACACACAACAGAGGACTTGTGTAATCTGCAGTTATCAAGCAAACACCATTCAACCTTCTTCAGATGTGCAAGAGATCTAGATCTCTACAAGTATCTTCAAAAACATGTCTCAAATATAGCAGCAGAAGATTTAGTAAGAAATTTAGATTTTTATTTACCAAGGATGCATGAAGTTGATCAAAAGTGACAGTAAAAACATTTAAAACGCTGTTCTTTTGAACTTTCTGTTCATCTGTGAATCCTGAAGAAATTTAATGTATCAGTTTCAACATTGATAATAATCACAGTTTCCACAAAAAATATTGTGCAGCACAACTGTGTTCAACATTGATAATAATCAGAAATGTTTCTTGAGCAGCAAATCATCATATTAGAATGATTTCTGAAGATCATGTGACACTGAAGACTGGAGTAATGATGCTGAAAATACAGAAATAAATTACAACAGCTAAAACAGCTGTTTTAAATAGTAAACTGTAATATTACACAGTTTTACTGTATTTCTGATCAATAAATGCAGCGTTGGTGGGCAGAAGAGACTTCATTCATTAAGTCTTTGGCCAGATGTATAGGTACAAGTAGCAAAAAACACTCAGACTGGAAAAATATTTTAAAAAAAAACACACACACAAAACAAACCACCACAAAACAGTACTAACAACCAAACATACTCTCTATTTAAAAAGAGCCGTTCTCAGATCCCAACATACTCGGGGTTTAAAAACCAGCACAGGATTATCCACTAATGCTTGTTCCCAGTTCAGTGAGTGAAATATTATTCCCCATAATGCCTTGAGCTCATGTTCATGCACACATACACAGAACCAACAGAACTCAAAGGGTTTCACGTTTGCCTGACGTCTGCGCTTCTGGGCTGTAATTATTAGACTAATCTAACTCATAATAAAACTCATTTTGACTTAATAAACCATTACTAGAGGTTACATCACTAGTCTGTGTTCAAGTGGCTCTTTTTAATGAGGTGGATGATTCTGTTAATGTCCTTTATGTGATGGAAGAAGTGTGTGCAGCGTAAATAAAGTGATTTGTAGAAATCTAGCACTGCATCAGTGTCTCAGCAATGAATGGGTGCCGTCAGAATGAGAGTCCAAACAGCTGATAAAAACATCATAATAATCCATAATAACACTTCCTCCAGTGAAAAAGTGTTCTGGTGTGAATCAGGAGAGAAATCTGCACAGATCAAGCAGGGTTTAAACAGCTCTAAACAAATATGTGTCTGGATTCTGATGTGAGAGACAACAGCAGATGCACTTTTTCACTGGAGGAAGTGTTATTATGGATTATAGACTCTATGTATTTGAGTTGAGAAAAACACACTCTCAACGTTACAGGAAAGCGAGCAGCTCGAGCTCATCCAGACACGGAAACACACAGAAAGATCCTGAAGATCGGTCTGTGGCGATGCTGGTGCTTCGTTTTAGCATTACGCTCAAAATTACCCTCCATTATAATGCTGCACAATGACCCAAAGATAATACACAATTGCAGCGGTTTCCATGGAAACGGTGCGCATCTCCTGATCTCTTCTCCCACAAAAGACAGTCGCAGATTCATCCTCCTCATAAAAGAGCGAATCACAGCAGCTCTGTGTGACGATCTTCAGCTGACGTGTCTGTAGAGATGAGCTCTGACTAACACCGTTAACTAGAGCCACTTCACACACTACTGAACAATCACTCACCGAAGCACCATACGCTCCTGAATCAACACGCTTATGGGTTCTAGAACTACATTCCCATCCACCAATAAGATTTTAGGAGTATGTTTATGCAGGACTTTGTTATAGCCAACCATTCAACCCATCTTTTTAGGGGTATTTAATGGACTAATGGGTAGAACTATGTTTGTTTGGAAGAACGAAACAAAGCATGTCGATCCTAATGATAAATAATAATTAAACTAATGTTATAATGTTTCCATTTAAAAAAAATGCTGTTCTTTTGAACTTTCTGTTAATCTGTGAATCATGAAAAAATAAAATGTATCAGTTCCAACATTGATAATAATCAGAAATGTTTCTTGAGCAGCAAATCATCATATTAGAATGATTTCTGAAGATCATGTGACACTGAAGACTGGAGTAATGATGCTGAAAATACAGCTGCACATCACAGAAATAAATTACACTTTAACACATATTCACACAGAAAACAATTATTTTAAATCATAATAATATTTAATATTTTTTACTGTATTTCTGATCAAATAAATGCAGCCTTGATGAGCAGAAGAGACTTAAAACAAACATTAAAAATCTTACTGAACTGTTATTGATAGTAAATAATAAGGTAGTAGTTATGTTTATGTATTAGATTGGGATAAGGGTCATGCATTATTATGTGCTATATAAGTACTAATAAACAGCCAATAATCAATAACAAGCAACTAGTTTAGTGAATAGTGTTCAATAATCTGAAGTGTCACTGTTTGTTCACCTGCTCCTTGATCTCCTGGAGTTTGTTGCTCTGTTCTCTGATGTCATGGAGGAGCTGGAGCGCTTTATCATCTTCCTGTGACACTTCAACACGAGCCTGTTCCAGACTGCGCTTCAGACTCTAAACACACACACACACACACACACACACACACACAGTTATGTTGAGAAGCAGCGGCGGATGGAACGCAAGGTCAGAACAAAAAATGAACAGCGTGCCAAGAGCTCTTTTATCAGCGGGTGTATTTGCATTAAAGACAGAACATCAAGAGCGCAGATATGAAATCGAGTCAGTTCTGCTGTTCTAGATATAAAACGATAGATACGTCCATCAGAGTGTGTACTGATAAAGCCCAGCTGTCAGAGTGTAAGTACACACTCCTGGGGCCAAGAACCGAGGGATAATCAGCCTTACTTTCTGATCTCAAATTAGACCGATCTAGACTTCTATTATTAATGTTTTACTGACTTCTGACCAGTTTTAAAGAAGAAAAAAAAACATACTAACATACTAAAATCACAAGGTCACGATATTAATGCAACAATAGTGAACAATGCTGTGTGCATCTATTATAGATAAGGATGCAGAACATCTCTGTGAATCACAAGGAACTTCTTTGATTGTTTAGTGTGTTGAGGAAGCGCTCAGTAGTCTGTAACTTCACATTCTCAGTTAGTAGAAATGGCTCTTGCTTTATTTTTAGATGCGTATGAGTTCATCTACAGTGAGATCAAAGTCATTTGACTTCAGTATTTTTGAAGGAGTTTCCATTCAAAGTTGTAAATAAAACATTTTATTGCATAAAATACTTGAAACCAAACATTTAACAATCCCATGTCTTAAATACAAAAAAAAACAAATTTCATAACAAAACATAGTACATTATCAGTAAGTGAGTACATTATCTATAAATCATTTGTTCTGGAAGTGAACTGCTCCTTTATGCGGGACCTAACACGCAGAAAAAAAAATAAAAATAAATGTAATTATAGGAAAATAAATAAAATAAGTTTTGATAAAACAAATACAATTCATTATTAATTACATTTAGTTTTTGTATTACTTTTTTCCTTTATTTTCTGTATTTATTTTTTCATTTATTTGTATATTTATTTATGAATTATGTATTTATGCAAATAAATGTGACAATATTTAAATATGGAAATAAATACATGTAAGAAAAATAAATAAATGAATGCATAAATAAATATATTTTTTTAAATAATGAAATAATAAAAATACAGTTAAAATTAAATCAAGAAAATAATAAATGAATGGAAGAGGGAATAATAAAAAACTAAAATCAGGATTTAATTCAATTTAAAATCAATTGTATTAGTTTTCTGCATGTTTGGTCCTCCATATTTTCTACAGAACAGTTTTTTTTTCTTTAAATGAATGCATTCCTAATTTATTGGCCTTTGTGCCAAATTATCCTATTCATTTAATCCCCAGACTGCTCGTCTCTATTAATAAAGTGCATTATGATTAATGAATGACTATTATTATACCAGAACAGAGTCTGAGCGTCACTCACGCTGCACTCGGTGATGTAGGTGGCGAGGTCCTGCTCCAGGATGCTCCTCTGGGTCTCGGAGGCTTTGAGCTCCACATCCTTCTGCTGCAGGACTGACTCCAGGTCAGTCATCTTACGCTGAAACCGCGAGATCTCCTGCTCCATCTGAGCGGCCACAAACACAAGCACCAGGTCTAAATGCATTTTACAGCAGCGCTCCGACAACGCCACGACCTCACACACTAATGATCATTACTCTCTCAGCGCTGTGTTGACACTATATCAATTTAATGAACAATATTGATTCTTAAATCTTTTAGCCATTCAACAATCACAAAAACAGCTTTGTTACTGTGATATGAAGAAGTCTGAGCTTTAAAATGCTGATTTTTATCACAAAATTCAAACGATAATTGCACCAAATAAACATGAATGAACATCAGAAGGTGCTGAAAGAAGCAGAACAACTTACTAAAATAAATAATGTCTCATTTAATCAATCAATCAGTGTTTATACCATGGAAAGATGATCATATAAACATTTAATGACCACAAACTCGTTAGTCGGCAAGAAAGCATTTTGATAAATATTTAAACAACACAACAAATTAACAAATATCATTCAAACTCAACCCACAATAAACAGCCCACTTAACAATCTAAATTATTATTCAGACCGTTCCTGTGCTCGTACCTTGTGACATTTGTCTTGAGTGTCTTGCAGTTCTTTGCTTTTGAGGTGCAGCTTTTTTTCCATGGAGTTGGTCTTGGCCGGAGAGTTGAGCCCTGCGCCAACCGATCTGACAACACAAGGAGAAACACGCTTAATCAGAACTATAATACACATGAACAAGCAAAAATAAGAATCTCCAAGATAAATCCAAGAGAATAATTCAAACACTTATGCTAAACCTAACAACATCATTTTAAATCTGCTCAGCCTTTCACATTCATTACACACTCCATTAGTTTCATGCGGATGTGAATGCATTCATTCAAAACCAAAGGACATCATCTTTATGTGGCATCCATTAATGAACATGACACGAATGAGACGTCAGGGAACACTAACCGCAAGTCTCTCGTTTCTTAATATAACGCTTCTGTCTTGATCAGAGATCTGAACTCTGAGATCTCGGTCTCCGCCATTAGACATCGGCTCATTACAGCTAAAAATGCTGAGGAGGGAAACACACACACACACACTCGCGCTGCTAAAGTGCTGATCATACCAGAACTCCAAAGCAGGCCGGAGGGTAATAACACCACAACAACTGTCCTTTATTTCCATCCATGTGTGATTTTATTTGAGTTCTGCACATCCAAACTGAACCGTAATTACTCATTTTAACAGCATAATTAACCTGTGTTCAGTGTGTACTCGTTTAATGATGTCATGTAAAACAGGAAGTTGAGCTCTCTTCTCTTTAGAATCCTGTCAGCAATAATCAGCACCGTGCACCAGAACCAACACGCAGCAGTAAAGCTAGAACAATACTAGCTTTTTTAACAACAGTAAAGTTTGAACAATACTTCTACAGCATTTTAATCTTAATGTTAATATTTCAACATCTCCTGATATTTTTATTTGAAACGTTTGTAAACATTTTTAACATTTATTAAAGGGGTCATGTGACGTTGCTAAAAAGAACATTATTTTGTGTATTTGGTGTAATGAAATTTTTCAATTACTGTACATTATTGTTTCTCCTCTATACCCCGAAATGCGTTGATTTTCACAAAGCTCATAACTGAAAAGAGAGGTGTGCTCTGATTTTTTCAGCTATCCAGTAAGTAGTAAGCCTTTAGTATAACGTTGGTGTAAAAAAAACAAACCAAAAAAAAAAAAAAACCAACCTGCATTTATCCGCTATGTTAATCACTAATTTTACACATTATAAAAACGTGCAGTTAATTTGCACGCACCGTCCGGTGTACATACGATGTTAGAGAGAAGAATATGTTCAGCCCCTTCCCTCTGAAGCTTCGAATATTAGGTGTTGATTACTTCCGAAGCTTCGAAGCTCAAAAAATGGTTTCCGGACCAGCCCTAATCAAGTGGGGACATAATTACTGATTATAATACGCTGCATAATATAAACATAAAACTATGTCTGGAGAAACAACAAACATCAAGCGCTACTCTACACTGCTCAAAACTTATTTACATATGAAAACATACTGACAGACTGTGAGTCAGAAGCGCCAGACTGTCCTTGCAAAGTTGGAACTGCCTCACTTTATAGAAACAGACAGTCCTCATCCTCCGTTAAATGTGCTGCACACATCTGAATATTTGGGTTGAACTGTTCTGGAACAGTGTAGAAATACAACTTAACCACTGATTTCTAGTCGATTCCTCTTTTGGAAGAACAAACAAAGTAGCTTGGCTTTCACAACGAAACACAATCTTCTCCATGAAATGGTGCCGGCAGCAACAGCGAGAATAAAAGTTTTGCCTTCTTTCTTTAGCCCTATTCGGACGGGACTAGTTTTCCATACAACACTTGAGTTTAGATTCTTACCACCTGACGTCTGTGATTTTTATGTACCAATTTGGACGTGACTAACATCTCCGTGTTTATTACAGAGGTGGGAGGGTCTGTTTTGTGCATCTGGGCGTCACGGAGATCACGCGCTCTGTATGCGTGCATTGCATATAACGTTAGTCATTCGGATTGATTACTATTAGTATTATTACACAATAAATACTAAAAACTAAATGGCTAGTATAGCAAAACCACGTTAATGTGTGGTTTCATTAGTTTAACTTTTTTTTTTTTTTGTAGTAGCTAGGCTAAACCCATGTTTAATTTTCATAAAGGTTCATCTGTAATTAAAACATTATGTACCTGAGTGCATAAATGAACGTGAGTAATCTTACCTGATGCTGATATTGCAATAGCCAGTATTAATAGTTTACGTGATCTGGCTCTTGATTTTATTATTTTTATTTTTTTATTATTATTATTTCTTTGCCGGGAAGCAAATATATCAAACACGCGCGCGGTAAGAGCATCTACGGTAATTCACGTTGGCCAAAACACACAAGATATGAACGCGATGTGAAATAAAATATCACCGGCAATCACAGACATTCGCATTCAGATGGGATTAGTTTTCTCAGAGGATCACTGAGTTTGCTGAAAAACAGTAGGTAATTCGCTCTGGAATTATCACAGAGCTCGTGAGAGAAAAACACAGACGTGGCAGATTCGGACGGGATTAAAAATCACCAAGTACGTCTGTGAAACACAGATTTCTCTAACGACCCCCTGTAAAACTAGTCCCGTCCGAATAGGGCTTTTGGGTGAACATTTGGGCAGCATTATGCAAATCTTCCCACATAGTAACATAGAGATGTGGAGGCGTGATTAAACGAGCCGTTTTAGGAAGGTGTGGTTGACCCTTAAATTTTATAAAGAATATCTCTTTGGGTTTGAGCCTTCAGTCTTTGCAACTTTACAGATCTTCTTCATGCACCAAGAGCTTGTAACACTCCAAAGAGAAAGGAAAAATTTAAATCACATTATATTACGCCTTTAAAAATGTTTAAAAATAACATTTTTAAAATCAAAAGTTGTGTTTGTTAACATAAATGCATGAACAATAAACAATTGTATTATTGACTAAAACCAACAAATGATAAAATCAAGAACACCTCCATTAAAAACAATTTAGTACCATAAAAACCAACAACAAAGTGAGAGCGAAATTTGTGGAGATTAACAGTCGTGGTCACTGCTATGAAATGGCATTGTGTGTCATACAAACCTGGAACAACGTGAGAGTGAGAACTTCAGTTTTAGTCCTTAAAAAGAACCAAAATGTATGCAAACCTAAGACTGAAATTAAAAAGATTGTGGAGACAAATTTAAAGTAAAACTATGATGACTGTTTCCACACAGGTTTCCCGAACACTCCTCCCACCCCTTTGACTCCGCCCTATGTCTACTATTGGTCAGTCAAATTAATAGGCTCCTCCCACACTCACTCCACTGATGGAGTCAGAAACTGATAAGCAATATTTGGAAAGCAGCACAGATTCTCTTCAGGAAGCCAAAGTACCACTGGATTTCAATTGAAAACTTCTCTCAGAGGAAGCCAAGACACAAAGAAACGGCTAAATATAGAGAACCCACCGCCTACCACAGTATAAAAAGACATGCGAACCTCACAACAAACCAACAAAGACAGGAAACAACTCGAACACCCACCATAATCAAATGACACAGAACAAAAAAAATATTATATGACGTATAAAGCATGAACATGTTCCAAAAATAAAGAGTGAAATCCCAGCCTCTGCACAATCACAACAGACATTACTAACAGAGACGGAGAGAGAATGAAACCGACCAAAATACTGCAGCGGAGGGAAGATGAACCAATCGCAGCAGCTCGTGAATATTAGCTGAAGTCCTGAAGACCTTTAGCTTGACCTTAAATCCTATTAGAAACACAGTTAGCTGTATCCATGAGCACAAACTCTTCGGTCCGTTCAGTGTTTCCTGCTAAAGGAGACGTCTGAAGATAGAGAAGAGCATTTTGGCCATGCTTTTCTGATACTTTGAAGGGCTTATATGGTGTTTCTCACAATGTTTCAATGTACAGCACAGAACAGCACATTGCTGTTCAATTGCATTTTCAATTATATAGTACTTTTTACAATACAGACTGCTTCAGAGCAACTCACATTAAACTAGTTATCTTGTTTGAACGTGCTTATCCTTGGCTGCATTAACAGTTTTTCTCCTCTTCACATTGATGTTATAGCCTCTGCTCCTGCAGATCCTGGAATTAAGAGACCATCGTCAAGTGTTAATCCGCTTACGATGGCGGAGAAGGGAAAAATGCCACAGGGCCGTGACAAAGTTTATTGTTAAAGGTTTGCTGCCTTTTTCTACAGTGGAAGCTGTTGGCCAGGTGTCTAGGTATCTTAATCAAGATAATGTTGTTGTTTTTTAACTGTTTAATAATAAGCACCTTTGATAAAACAATGCTATTTTCATGTTTTGTGTTCTGATGATGTCAACTATAGAGATGATACTGTGACAGTGGATAATCCCATACAACAACCCATAATCCAAAAGAGAAGTCGCTGTTACCACGGAAACAGACTGCTCACGCATTATGATTTAGACCCTATGAAATTGTTTCATTTTTGCCAAAATTTGGTGTTTTCCATTTTAACTTTTCTGGATTCTGTTTTAATGGTATAATGAATTTTTAATTAATCAAAAAGAATGCCTAATAAACTGAATGAAACATGAAACTTTAATCGATTAAAATGTTTTTTATGCTTTATACGTGACCCTGGAGCACAAAAGCAGTCTGAAGTCTCTGGGGTATATTTGTAGCAATAGCCAAAAATACATTGTATGGGTCAAAATTATAGATTTTTGTGCCAAAAATCATCAGGATATTAAGTAAAGATCATGTTCCATGAAGATATTTAGTAAATTTTCTACCGTAAATATATCAAAACTTAATTTTTGATTAATAAATATACATTGCTAAGAATTTCATTTGAACAACTTTAAAGATTTTTTTGCTCCCTCAGATTCCAGATTTTCAAATAACTGTATCTCAGACAAATATTGTCCTCCTAACAAACCACACATCAATGGAGAGATTATTTATTCAGCTTTCAGATGATGCATACATCTCTTACAGACTCTTATGACTGGTTTTGTTGTCCAGGGTCACATATAGTAAATTATTGCATCTGTGGAATAATTCCGTCTGCATTTTCCACCCTACGAAATCTTAGGGCCCTAATTACGATTACAGGAGCATGACAGCATGAGTCCTCCAATCAAAACACAACTAAAGGAGCTATGAAATGGAAAAGCCAGACCCCCTCGAGAGCATCTAAACGCATACAAACACGCCCAACTCTAAATATGCTTTCCATGGCACCACACCAGTGGGGTCTAACAAGATTAGAGGTTCTGGCTGTTTGCTGTAAAGCAGTCCATTACCCAGCGCTTACAGACTTCCCTTTAGAGAAACCGACGTGTCCCAGGGGTCTGATCAGAACGGCCCACAACCGACTCGATTATGGGGCGCATGTGTGTGTGTTCGGGTGTTTAAAGTGTAATTATAGCCTATGAATTTCAAATTGAGAATATGTTCTTTGAGATTCTGGAGGGAAAAGAATCCTGTCTCAAAGAGAGGAATAAACTGTAGTGGGAAAACATCCTCCATTGGCCTTTGAGAATTACATTTCACATTAGCATGCATCAATAAAGGTTTAGGTGGAATTCAATTATTACAGCATTGATATCAAACTATGCACACTTGCACAAGCGCGTGAACGCATCTTGCTCTTTTTGTCTGAAGTGGGCAGCAGTCGCATTGACTAACTCTCAACATCTGCGGCGGATGTAAACACACTTACGCATTCTGTGAATACAGTAGCTATTGATCCGCTGGAGCGCTGATGCATTCCTACATTGGCTATTCTTAGTGCGGCTGATGGACAAAGACGAGGCTGACTCACAGCCTATGTTCGGTAAATGTTCTCCCGATGTTCCTGCGGCGACGCTGTCAACCTGCGGCGCTCACACATGCTGCGTTACATCGATCATCCATCGAGAAAGGTCAGGCAAACGAATGAGGCAGGGAGCGTCTGTGTGGCGGTCTGCAGGACGAAACAATCCCTGTGTCCACCATCACAGAATTCATAATGTGTGTGAAGAACGAGGAATCAGATGGAGGCTGGTCTTCAAACGAACTATTAAAATCATAACGGGTGAAGACAGGCTTACATTTATGATACCAGCACACAATAATGAATACATTATTGATGAATGTTAATTACATGCACCAAATACACACACAAAAAAAGACAGAAAATAGCTTGAACTGATTCACAAACAGATCAAAACTACAATTCTTACCATGTTTTTGGTTGCTTATGTTTAAATGATACAATATTAAAACATCTCAATGTCTGAACACTCTCATACTATATATATATATAACAAAACTAGTAGTAACACAGTCTTAATGAAACTTAATGGACAAATGAAAAGTGCACTAAAATCTTCATAGAAGCAAAAAAAAAAATAAATAAAACAGCATTGATTTATTATTTTTCTTCCCATTGTAATAAATACTTAAATGATTTGCTGTTTATAAGATTATTATTTGGAAGCCTAAATGCATAGCCTAATATTTTTTAATGCAGACAGAATTTATTTGAATTTTTGCAAGAAAAATGTTTTATTGTAAAGGTTAAGTATTTATATTATAACTGCAATGGGGAAAAAATTTGACATTGACGTTTGAGAATTAAATAATTAGCAAGACTCAATAATGTTTTCAGGCTTTAGCAATAATATTGAACTATTAATAATTCAAGTACATCATCAGCATCTGTACAAATACAAACTTGAACACTTTTGATATTTATAAGAATTTTATTTGAAAGCCTAAATGCATAATGCTTCGGTAATCAATGTGTTTTTACTCTAAAATTTAAATGGATTTCATTTACTAATTTTTTTTATTTAGTTACTGTATGTGTGTATATATATATATAAATATAAAAGAATGGATACTAAGATGAATGCATGAAATTTCTTTTGACATTGTAAAAAAAAAAATTCTAAATTTTAACTATGCAAACAAGATCATTTTGCAAATGTAATAAAAATTAAATGTCAGCTATTGCAAAAAGCAAATAAACTTTACTGGAAAATACTTGGATAGACAGCTGAGAATTCACATTTGCTAAGCTCGATCTTAATCACCAGGACTCATATGCATATGCATAATAAATGTTTTTAAATCAGCATGCAAAACAGCAAAGCTACTCGAAGGCATGAGGGAGGCTGAAGTGAGCCACGTACTTTAACCAGATGTGATAAAAGTGTCTTATGTGTCAGCAGCCATCCACATATTAACAGATGAATACCTGCAGACAGCAGAAGAAATCCATCATATCACTGTTTCCAGATCAGATACGGTCAGAATCATAAAGCGCCGATTCAAAATACTTCAGATAATCAGAGGGTTTGTCGAGGTGAAGCCGTGAAAACTCCTAATGGAACCAAAACCTGATAACGTCACTCGCGGCATGAAACACAGATGCCACATAAAGTGCTCCAATGCTTCATAAGGGCCAAAAAATTACAATTCTGTCATCATTTACACACCGTAAAGCTGCTATAGGAGCCGAACAGCGCCGGGTCACTGAATGGAAAAACACTGCGTGAACAGAGAAACGTCGACATGAGGGCAAGAGAATGACGAAAAGTCTCATTAGTGGACAAACTATTCATGCACTGACGAACCAGTTGGCCTTTGAATTATCCAAGCAGCTCTACAGTCTGTCACCCAGACGAACCGTGAGTCACAGAGAGGAGAGGAAACCACCTACTCTCCACCGGTCATTACAGACAGGAAACACTCCAATTAGAGCACTGACTCAACACAAAACAAGCGTCTCTCCAAGGGATACTTCAGCTTGACACGTATCATATCATTAATGCGCTTCTGCTACACAATAGGGTTAAATGTAAAATGCGACTAAAGAGCGTGCAGTGATCGCTGCTGTCTAAAACTTAATGATAACAGCAGAGTGTTTCACTTTGTTTTGGGAGTTAATTAGTTCTTACAGTGACAAATGTTGGCTGATTCACTGTAGAGATATAGAGATGGTTTACATTTGTGTTTCTGTTACAAATCAATGGGATTGATATTGTTACATTTATGCATTAAGCAGATACTTTTATCCAGAGTGAATTTTATCTCATGATCAGTACATGATTTTCCTGGGATTGAACCCATGACCTTGGCATTGATAGCGCAGTGCACGCCCTGTTCAATATTTTAATAATGTTACTTTCTAGTGTGTAAATGTCTCCAAAATGCATCCTAAAAAGCAGGTTGCACACACACACACGTATTACTGTGATGCATCCAGATGCTCTTTTGAGTAATTCTTATTGCAAATGTCATTAAAATCAACAAAATAAAAACAGTATAGTGATTACAAACAGTGATGTTTAAATACTTTACAATTGCTTTATTTTATTTTATTTTATTTATTTGTTGCATTATGGGAACACAAAAAATTGGGGGGAAATTCTATTTAATAAAATTTAATTTATAAAAAAAAAAACATGGTAATGAGAATTTTTGCTTTATGATAATGAGATTTGGGGGAAAAAATCAATAAAAACAATACATTATTGAGCTTTTTTGCATTATGATAATGAGAATCGGGGGAAATTTGTTTTTTAAAATTACAATAATGCATTTTTTTGGCAGTATGATAATGAGATTTTAAGTTTTGCTCTACACAAGCACTCACAAAGAGCAATATCTACAATGTAAATATTTTTCAAATTTACTAGCAATTTCTTGAGTGAAAACTGTTTCAAAGCCTGTTTTTCAAAGAAAGTAGCAAATTGAATTAAACTTGAAATTTTGAAGTAGAACAATTGAAATTGTATTTTCTTGCAAAATGTACTGCGATAACCTTTGCTTTATCTACATATATATATTTTTTTTATAGTGTAGCTGTTGATATTAAAAAATATGATATACGCTACAGAAAACTCAGGAATTCAACCAATAGTGTGAGTCTGGGGGCGGGATTATTTGTTTGTTGATGTTGGGAGAATTCGGGAAACCTGTTTGAAACAGTCATTTTAGTGAAATTCTGTTTGGTGATGTTAGTGACAGAAATGACAAGCTTCATCTTTAAAATGTCCTGATATTTCCAGATTTTCAATGCACATTTCACCAGACATTTTACCCAATTATTGTGACAGATCTTGCCTTACTGAATCTGTTACTAAGGAAAGAGATGTGATGCATCTTTGGCATGATGCACCTGTAGCGAGCCAAGACACAAAGATGGCATGTGAGGGGAATTCGCACGTCACATTAGCACCACTGCAACCCGATCAGACACGACTGGACTGTAAATCTACAATGACACCTGAGACATGCTGCCTGTTTTTCTATTGCACTGCCTGATGAATGCATGTTTTTTTTTAATTGCACTGCTTTATGAATGCATGTTTTTCTATTGCACTGCCTGATGAATGCATGCTTTTTTTAATTGCACTGCTTTATGAATGCATGTTTTTCTATTGCACTGCCTGATGAATGCATGTTTTTTTTTTATTCCACTGCTTTATGAATGCATGTTTTTCTATTGCACTGCCTGATGAATGCATGCTTTTTTTTTTAATTGCACTGCTTTATGAATGCATGTTTTTCTATTGCACTGCCTGATGAATGCATGGTTTTTATTTAATTGCACTGCTTTATGAATGCATGTTTTTCTATTGCACTGCCTGATGAATGCATGCTTTTTTTTAATTGCACTGCTTTATGAATGCATGTTTTTCTATTGCACTGCCTGATGAATGCATGCTTTTTTTTAATTGCACTGCTTTATGAATGCATGTTTTTCTATTGCACTGCCTGATGAATGCATGTTTTTCTGTTGCACTGCCAGATAAATGCACTCATCAGTTGTGCAGCAGAAAAGAATGCATTTCTATGTCTGCGTGTTTATGAAAGAGATGTGCGTTACATGATTAACGGCACGTCAAGCTTGCTAAACAACACACCTAATGCGGCCACAATGCATGCGTTTCTGAAGCATGCATCAGTGAAGCGCAGTGAGGGCGGTTTTCAAGCGGTATCACTCATTCCAGATGTTTTGTTTGCCTCAAGACGGATCCAGCGCTCTCATATCACAGCACATCTCTAGAGGAGCCTGTCCACCAATCAGCAGCAGCGCCTCTGCATTAACATTCCCACGCTCCTCTGCTGGAGCCGTCTGTGTTGCGTTCGGGGGATTTCATGGTGCTGGAAATGCTATATGAAGAAGACTGGACAAATACGCATTTCAGGATTAGAGAAAGAAGCAGCGGCGTATGAATGGATGGAGAGAGACGGAGGGGGAGCGTGGGAAGAAAACGCACTCTGGTTACCATAGAAATGCATTCTGGGTTCATTCTTATTCTGACTAACTTCACAAACCCTCAACTTCCACCCTAAAACATAAATTTCTCTTCAACTTCTCATCTGGAATCAGACACCTTACATACGTCCAACTTATTATCAAAATCATTACCAAAAACCACACATCACTCTGCACTTCATGATCTGACAGCACGCAGGAACAGAGCGGCACGTAACAATAAACTCATGACTGAATGCATTCAAAGACGCAGGGAATCACTGGGCAGCACATCACACACACACACACACACACACACACACACCTTACTGTAATGCATCCAGATGTTTTACTTTCGAGTCATTCTCATTATTGCAATACAGTTATTGCGATTAAAATCAACAAATTAATGCACAACAACCACTACCAAACCACATTGTTTTCCACATTACAGCAATTAATTATTTTTTATTTTTTTTTGCATTATGGTAATGAGAACTGGGGTAAAATAAAAAAATAAAAATGAAAATCTTAAAAACAATTACAGTAATGAGATTTTTTTTTACATTATGGTGATTAGAAGTGAATAAAAACATTCATTTTCCATTAAAAAGAAATTAGAATTGGGGGAAAATTTAATTAAACAATATTCATTTTTACAGCTATGAGAATTTTTTGCATTATGGCGAAGAGAATTCAAGGAAAATTAAATAAAAAATAATACAGTAATAAGAATTATTTTGTGTTATAGGGGATGAAAAATGTAAATAAAAAATGAAATTAAAAATATTACAGTAATTTTTTTGTGGTATAAGAATTGTGGGAAATTAAATATAAAATGAGAAAAAAAATCAATAATGAAAGAAGTATTTTTTGCATTACAGTAATGAGAACTGAGGAAAATTGATTAAAACTGAAATTAAGAAATATTACTGTAATGAGATTTTTTTATATTTTTTTGCATTATGGTAATGAGCATATGTTTTTCATGCTTTTCTTGTAATTCAGGGATGAAATACAACCTGGACATGTTTTTGACAGATCTGTGTGAGATTCAGCGATCAATAAACACCAAACCACACGATCAGAAGCAAAAGCAAACCAAAACAACAGACTGCAGGCTGATCACATCGCAGCAAACACAGAGCCGATCACGTTACACAGTGTTTACGCACTGGATTTCATTGTGCTACAGATCATATCACACACACACACACACACACACACACACAGGACGAGGGTTCACACTCGCCCCCCACTCATTCAACACCAAAACATGAGAATCCAGAATATAAAAACAGCGGTGCGCACACGCGGCTCCCTCTCATTCATCTTAAAGACACGTAAAATAAGAGAACCTCACCCCACACCACAAAAACAACACATCAAACCAAAACACAACCTTGCCACATTACACTCGCCGATGTGACCTTCTCCCGTCAACCCACCAATGGACCACCTGTGACTAGACTAGTCAAATCAGCATCTGTGTGTGTGTGTGTGTGTGTGTGTACTCACTCAGACTTGGCCAGTGCACTCAGGGCCCGACTGAAGCACCACCCTACAAAGGGCAGGTCTCGTCCGTGGAAGCCTGAGCGAGGATGATCTCGCTGGGCAGCGGCCGCAGGGCGGGGGGGCCTCTCGGGCTCCTCGAAATTGGAGGTGTCATCCTCAGAACGCAGAGACGGAACGAACGGAGGGAGCGCTGGAGGAGACGAGAGGAGAAAACCTGTGAGGTGGTCGGTGAGAAAAACAGACTGGAGAGAGAGAGAGAGAGAGATGAGACTGTAGCGCAATAACCCGCTCGCCCACTCTCTCTCTCTCTCTCTCACTGCAGCAGTCTCGGCTAATCAGCGTGAGTCACAGCCAAAACCCGATGCGAGATCCGCACACACACACACACACACACACACACACACACACACACACACGTACTGACACACACACACACACACACACACACACACACACACACACACACACACACACACACACACACACACAGTATCTGCTGCTGGGGGTTTTTGTTCATACATTTACACAATTGGTTTATTTATTTAAAAAAAACAACAACAAATCACGGAAGAATCTAACATCGACTGCAGGAGACGTGATGATTTCAGCACACGCTCAGAGCGCTTCATCAGCTCATCTGAATATGTTAATCATCTCAACAAACTGACAAAATAACATTACGATTGCAATAACAAGCCTTTGAGCTGCAGGTCAACTCAACATACAATCCATCATAATCACATCAGATGAACAGAAATAACAACTGTCTTTATTTTTAGCTTTGTTTTCAATGCGGGAGAATTTGATCGGTGATCGAATATCTAGAGAGCAAGTGACTGATGCAAATATAAACCAGTATCTTTTAGATACTGTAACGTTTTTTTTTTTTACTAAAAACAATAAAAAAATAGGTAAAGCAATTTTACATAAGGTAAAGAACTTTTTTTTTTTTTTATAATTTTTGTTGCATAATTTTTTTAATAAATTTATTTTCCAGCTGAATTTCATCTATAATGTTAGTACTGCATCTTTAACATTTCTATAAATGAGTGGCTTATAAACAAATATAAGCAAACAGGTCTGGGAGATATACTGGTAGACACGATTAACCAGCGGAAATTTGTCAACAAAATTTTGTCCATATCACTCACACCTAAGCAAATATAATTTTTGCTCAGCAATCACACATGGCAGATCAACAACACTGGGAGTAATTCTTCTTCTTTGGTGAATTTTGAGTAAATATAGTGCACAATAGGTGTTCTTTTTATTGAAGCAATTCTGTGCCCATCTCATCTCATTCTATTATGTACAAACGGATTATATTGGCCATTAGAAACCTGCTTCAGATCGCTCTTAAGCCTTCATCCATTTATTTTTCATGCTTATGCTAAATGCAAAAACATAAATGTGGAATAATGTGAAAATCACATGATGTGTGACATCCTACAGAAGTTGTAGCCACAAGAAAAATAAAACATCTTACAGTTGTGAACTTGTGCATTATGTGCAATTAAAGTGTTAAACTGGGCTTTACAACATAATATAAGGTCAATAAGTAATCAACACAACGTCCTTGCTGAGTGCAAAAACTAATATATAACACTGTGTCCTTTCTCGTAAGCAAATCAATCAGCATAGCTCTTTAATCAATCAAACTGACGATGAATCAGTCTGAATCAAACACGAGTCATCGTTCTGAATCACAGAATCAACATCCTCACTGAATCAGAGCAAAAGACTCACTGACTCACTGAACTCAACTCATCGAAATCACTCACAGACTCACAGGACTAGATAGGGATGTTCACATATTCGATAACCGACAGTAAAACAAAAATTGACCGATTAATACGATCAGTTCAAAACGCAGACTTTGCAACCCTGCATCCAACACGAGCTTGACTGGTCACGGGTCGAGAGCAGGATTGATGACTGACAGACCATGCTGGAGTATTTGCTGCTCAGCAGATTCTGAACTCACTGACCAATATCTGATCTTGTAAGATTAGAAGTGCTCCTTTACACAGAGTGCGTGTAAACGTGGAATCAAAGGTGAAAGTGAACAGCGAGCGTGCATTCAAAAGCGATATCAATACCCACATATTGATAGTGCGAAAATTATAAACAATATAAGAATGTTTTCAGGAGCGGCCAAAAAAAAGCTTCATAACATAACAAACACAACAATAGAGCAGGTGGTAATGCTCAGAAATTCAGCGGGAGCGGCATTACGAAACAGTTCAGCGCCAAGTACTTGGTGCATTATATCATTAATAGTACAATAAAATGATTTGTTCGTCCGCAGGATGGACAGTGTTAATCATTTATTGATTCTAAGTAAAATTATTTCTCTGGCCACAAAAAATAATTTTACTACTAATACAATACTAACACTCCCAGAGCATGTAACACAACCAGAACGTTAAAGTGACCTCGTCCTGTGAGCAGCAAACACAGACAACCAAGTGTGAATACATATGAATGTTTATTAAACTACACCACGGGGAACATTCAACATCAGACTAAACACAAACATACACACATTAAACATAGATGCCAACGCAAGGAAGGCGTGGATAGAGAGAGAGAGAGAGAGAGAGAGAGAGAGAGAGAGAGAGAAGAGAGAGAGAGAGAGAGAGAGAGAGAGAGAGAGAGAGAGAGAGAGCAGAGAGACAGAGAGAGAGAGAGAGAGAGAGCAGCAGAGAGAGAGAGAGAGAGAGCGCTAGAGCGAGAGAGAGAGAGAGAGAGAGCGCTAGAGAGAGAGAGAGAGAGAGAGAGAGAGAGAGCGCTAGAGCGAGAGAGAGAGAGAGAGAGAGCGGAAAAGAGTAATAGTAGTATTTACTCATCAACTAATCACAACTAACCTGTTAAGAACCATCAAAGAATCACATCACCTTAATTAAAAGGTGTCAAAGCCTAGAAGCGCAACTAAATAGTTAACAAGCGGCTCCTTGCATTGGTTCTGTAGGTGCTGAGTAAAGTGTCCTGGTGCATGTATAATGCACAGATTCCTGTTCAGGGCTCCAGACTAACACTTGAGAGCAGCGGCACCAAGTTCTACAGATGATGGCGCCAGGAGCAGATTTGGTAGCGCTGGGGGTGGTGTGTGGGAGTATTAAAATATAGATCATTTTATCATAAAATGACTATTGTTTTACAATAATAAGTGCAGTTACTAATAATATTACATGTCCATTTCTTGTTTATTTTTCTTTTGTTTATTGTTTATACAGATTTGACAGTAAAGCACTAAGCCTAATTTAATACATACAAAATGTACTTTTATTAACAACAGTAACAGGTGCAAAACCACATTTTTATATAGAAAATTTATATATTCCACTCTTATTAAATGTACCAATATTCTTTTAGTATACCAACCGACTTCAGGGATTATGTTATAATAGTGATTTTATAATTTTAAAATATAGAGAAGAAGTAGAAATGACTGACTTATAAGACAATAAGTACTCTTCTGCTGCCGTCTCTGGTTATAATTGTGTTTTGATGTATTTTTTTATTTTAAATAAGTGTTTGTTTAAAAGTATATTTTGATCATCTCATTAAAAATGACTTTCAGACTGGACCAGTTTTAAAGTGCTGGAAATAGTTGTGTGAAATGCTTGAAAGTCACTGAAAAGTGCTTGTCCAGTAACAAGGCGTATAGTTTATTTGTCCCAGTGACACCTCATTTGCATGCTTTATGACTATCCTGAATACTTGGTGTAGTTTTACCCAAAATATGGTACAAATAGTCTGGTGCATCTCACGATCACAGAGTACATCATGGTGTGAGGAATAAAGAGCAGATCATTTTGATACTAAGAACGAAACATCTAGAAGATATTAAACCAGAGATACATTCACACACCTGAATTTTAGCATTTAGAGCTTAACTAATACAAATAAACAGTGGTAACTAGATTAAAATAAATATGACCATATACATATAAATATGACCAATATGACTGAAATATGACCATACTACCCCTGTCTTGAGATCTTTGCACTGGTTACCAGTACCTTACAGAATAATCTTAAGATTTTAATCTTTGTTTTTAAATCTCTGCATGGTACAGCCCCTCCATACATCGCTGATCTTAATCATGTTCATGAGTCAAAGAGATCATTATGACCTAATGCACAAAATCTCCTACATGTTCCTCGTTCGAAATTAAAGTCCAGAGGTGACTGTGTATTTGCAGTAGATGCCCCAAGGCTATGCAACAGCTTACCAGTGTATCTAAGACAATTATTATCTCTGAATACATTTAAGAAGCAGCTTTTTACATTAGCTTTTAATAAAGTTGGACTGGATTACACCCCCTTACATCAAACTATTTACTGTCAAGTTGTTCATACGACAGCAGTTAAAGGGTGGGATCCTGCAGGAACAAAATCCTGTAGGAAAATCTGCATTATGAGAAAGAGATGGATGCGTTTCATTGTGTGTGTGTGTGTGTGTGTGTGTGTGTGTGTGTGTGTGTGTGTGTGTGTTTATTCTCATTAGGGTTTGGCTGTGTGACTATTTAAGCGCTTCTCTCTGTGAGAACACCTGCACACGCCATAATCTGACTAATTCCACAGAAATCCACCCGCTGCCCTCCAGAGGAACACAAGAGTGCTTTTTAGCGCATCTTAATCAAATATTAAAAACATAGTGTCACTCCAAATTCCCACAAACAAACTCAACTAAAATACCAGCGACTACAAACACAGAAATAAAACAACAACACATTATAGCACGCAAGATATATATGCACAATTATCACTATTGCAATATTCAAAATAATACACACACTTACCAACACAAACAAACAAAACTAAGATCATAAAGAACACACAGAGCTAACAATCATAAAGTCTTAAAGCAGATATAGAAGAAACTCTGAGCTTTACGCCACAGGCTTAATGAATTAATTCAGATCGCTTGTGTTTCACTTAAACCTGCAGAGCAATCTGTGCACGCAGACACATCTCAGCCCGCTATAACAAATCCAGCAATTACAGCGGAGAAGTAATCAAGGCGGCAAAAATAGCAGCAAGTCAGGCTAATGATTAATAACCTGTAATTAACAGGTGCATGGAAAAATCCCGTTGCAGAAACACTGACGAGGACTCTGATGGCAGCGTGGCTTGAACTTTTAAGTGCATGCACCGAATGTCTTACCGTGTCTCAGGTTGGTCCAGTCGACGGAGGAGAAGAAGGCATGCGAGCGCAGGCCCTCGTATCCCAGACGCTCCCGCGATCCACATAACAAACTCTGCAGCAGGTCGACAAACTGAGCGCTGGCTTTGGGCTCCTCTGCGAACTTCAGGAAACGCTGTGAGCAAAACACAAGCAAGAAAACATTACATTTATGCATGCAGAGTTGGGTGATATAACTTTAAAAGAATTAATATTCAGTAATGTTTTAAATTTGACTGCACTGGGACTATTGCATAAGAACAAATTTTGAACTAAATTAAGCTTTAATAAATCAAAAGTTATTGAGCTGAAATTAACTTAACACTGAACTGTATTGAGCTGAATGACTCTATCGTCTTCTGTAGAGCTGCTTTTATACATGAAATCGATGAATTTGATTCATAATTGATCAATTTTACAACATTAACAGTTATTTTCCTATTTATTATTTCAGCATATTTATTGATATTTATATATTAACACTGAACTAAAAGTAAGATTTATATTTAACCATAATTTCAACCGAACAGCCATTGCTTCCAAGCATATTCAAAATGTTTAATGCAACAAATAAAATAGTAAATGATTCAAATGTAAACATAATGAAGGCATGATTTCACAGTTTATCACTGAAAAAATGAAAGGAAAAAACATATGCAATTATATTTTTATGCAATGTATAAGTAAAAAAAAAAAACTAAATGTAAAATAAAATAAACAAAGGAGTATGGCAAAAATTCATAAAAGTTCAAATTAACTTTTAGCAGATAACACGTTTACAATTTAGTCTCTCTTCCAGGAAACTGAAAAAATGTAAAAAAAAAAAAAAAAATGCAAAACGTTTAATGCAAAAAATATATATATTATTAAAAGTTAAACATAATGAAGGCGTTTTCACATTGTTTATCACTGAACGGATAAAAGGGAAATTAATATGTACAAATAATATGTTTAAAACAAAACAAAAAATAAAATGAAACCCTGAGTCTAGCATTTGTTAGTTTATTCATAAAAGTTAAGTAGCTTAGCGTTTAGAATTCAGTCTCTCTTTCAGTAAACTGAACAATGAATGAACAAATAAACAAATGAACGAACGAATAAATAATTAAATAAATGTTTAATGCAAGAAGTAAAATAGTAAATTTATTAAAAGTTAAACATAATGAAGCCATGGTTTCACATTGTTTATCATTGTAAAATAAAGGGAAAATCAATATATAACCATATATTTTTACTGAACAATCTGTGTAGTAAAATTAAACTTTCTAGAATGATGATGCAAGCAAATCATTGAATCAGTGTTTAAACCTATTCATTAAAACAGATATTATCCTGGAATCACGCCACACCATCACCTGAAAGTTCATGATGTTGTTGATGGTTTTTGTGGACGTGCCGTCAGCGAAGGGTGATTTCTTGTAGATCAGTTCATAAGCGATGACGCCCAGGGACCACCAGTCGCTCTCGGGGCCGTAGCTGCACGTCGGCCCTCCGTTGAGCGCGGACAGGATCTCAGGGGCCAGGAAGTCTTGAGTGCCCACCGGGAGCTTGGAGCACGTCACCTGCCCCAGATAATAACACACCATTCAGTTCATCTGTGTCCAAACTCTGAATCTTAAAGTGGACGTGAAACACGGTGCACAAACAACATACTTAAACACATTTAGTCAAATCAAACTCTGTCCTCCCTGAACTAGCGTGTCATCAGAATGAGGTTTGCACACTCATTACCGTTCTGTTAGACGTCAGTCTGGCCGCCGATCCGAAGTCAGCCAGTTTAATGTGACCCGTCCGGTCGATCAGAACGTTCTCTGGTTTAATATCTCTGACAGAAGAACGAGAAGCAGAAAAGAAATGAGATCGAGAGGATTTACAAACAACTGTAACCTAAATGAGAAAAAAAAGTATCATATTTCTAACACAAATTTAGTTTTATTTTACATTGTATTTTCTCTGTAGAGTCTATGAAATCAGAATTAAGTCATCTTTTAGAATTTAGTTCACATTTACAATTAAAGAACAGTTTACTTCCAGAAAACTGAGAAAATAAAATACAAAATAATAATAAAATAAAATACAATAACATTTAAATCTCTCTGTGAAGTCTATGAAATCAAAACTGGAGTCTAGTACATGCTAATTTATTCACAAAAGTTATATTAGCTTTTATCAGGAAAATAAAGCCACATGGAATTTAGTCTCTCTTTAAGGAAACTTAAAATAAAATAAAATAATTTAAATCTCTCTGTAGAGTCTATGAAATCAAAACTAGAGTCTTGTATGCACAAACGTTATCAGGTAATCTCATTTGGAATTTATTCTCTCTACAAGGAAACTGAAAAAATTAAATTAAATTTAAATTATAACAATCTCTCTTTAGTCTGGGATATCAAAACTGGAGCCTAGCATGTGGCTGGTTTATTCATAAAAGTTTAAATGAACTTAGTAGGGATGTAACGATGCACCGCAAGCCAGTCGAACATCGATACAGATGTGTGAAGATTCAAATCGGTTGAGATGTTAAACGAACTGGCATATATTTGGGTGTGGGAGCTTTTATGAATGCATGTCTGAGGGGAACTGACTGTCTTTAGAAAAGTTTAGATGGTATTTTCATTTCATCTCGTCTCTGTATAATGCATATTAAAGCAGTGTTTATAAGCACTGCTGCTTTGTTTACAGCGGTAACCCAGGAAACACTGCATTATTACTGCTGCTCCGTAAGCGCCACCTGCTGTCAGAGAGTGAACCTGCTTCTTATTCAGCTCATCTGCTGTGCTCGTTTCGTGCAGATGTTTAATGTAGTATAGTTTCACAAAACTTAAGTCAGTGCATTCTGTTTTTGTTCTAAAATTTTAAATTATGCAATCTAATTTAAAATTAAAAAACTGCTCATGCTGCATGTATTCAGCATCTTTGTTTGGATCGCGATTCAAATGCGGTTGAATCTAATTTTAAATGGAAAGAGCACAGGTAGCCTTTGTTTGTTTAAATGAAGAGATTTCTTTTTGTCTTATTTATTTGATTTGGGGTTTGTTTTAAATTGTTTTGTTTTTTGACATTTCAATTTCACAAAGAATTATGCAGCATTTTGTCCCAGCGATAATAAAACAACACCTTTTAATTTAAAATGTGTCTTAAATCTAATTTTGTTAAAAGAAACTGAGAAAATGGTATCATGAAATCATTATCGTGAATCATATCGCATCGTGAATCGTTACATCCCTATTTAGCAGGTAAACATTTAGAATTTAATCTCTCTTGTAGGAAAAACTACAAAAAATAAAATAAAAAACGATATGTACTCAGGTGCGTATACAATCAAATGCTCTACAGTAGGAGGTATCTAATACCTGTCAGTGACTACCAACAGAAAGTAGTAATTGATGGTAATGGCTGGGACAAACTAAAGGCTTTCTGCTAATAGTGTGTGTTCTGTTGTACCTGTGAACGTATCCCATCTGATGGACCGAGTGAATGGCCTGCACGAGCTCCGCCAGGTAAAACTGAGCCATAGACTCGTCTAACTGATCTTCATATCTGTTCATCAAAGCCATGAGGTCCCCGCCGGGCAGAAACTCCATCACCTGGACAATACACAGAAACACGTCGAACTTCTACAGCCATCAACATGCATTCGATGCAATGGATTGAATCTAGTGTGAAAAACTCTCTTTACTTCACAGAAGGGAACTTCGAACTGCGTCCTCTAGCGACCCCTAAAGGACGCAGTGTCTCGTTCCCTACTCAGGGAACCATGGTTACATTCGTAACCTGAGATGTTCCCTTTCAACACAACTTCGAACTGCGTCCTCTAGCGACCCCTAAAGGACGCAGTGTCTCGTTCCCTACTCAGGGAACCATGGTTACATTCGTAACCTGAGACGTTCCCTTTCAAGGGAACTTCGAACTGCGTCCTCTAGCGACCCCTAAAGGACGCAGTGTCTCGTTCCCTACTCAGGGAACCATGGTTACATTCGTAACCTGAGACGTTCCCTTTCAAGGGAACTTCGAACTGCATCCTCTAGCGACCCCTAGAGGACGCAGTGTCTCGTTCCCTACTCAGGGAACCATGGTTACATTCGTAACCCGAGACGTTCCCTTTCAAGGGAACTTTGAACTGCGTCCTCTAGCGACCCCTAGAGGACGCAGTGTCTCGTTCCCTACTCAGGGAACCATGGTTACATTCGTAACCTGAGACGTTTTTGGACACTTAAGTCGCACAGAGAAAACAATATTAAATGCTACACAATTTTTTTTTTCTTCTTCATTTTTGCTCAGTTGCATATAATAAGCTAGGATTTTGAAACCTCTTTGATCAAATGCTTTGTTTGTGAAGTGTGCACATACAATCTTTCTTTATAATTGACACTTGTTTTGACACTTTATCCAGTGCAAACACAGTCCGAGTGTATCAGAAGTGAACGTAACGAGTCTACAGTAAGCGTGAAACAGCAGATCTCACAACGTGATCTTACGTAATAATCACCTGTCAGTGAATCTATTATTGCACAAACCATCTCCGTCCGGTCGACACGCATGGATTGGCGTACTCGTCTCGATCACACACCAAAATCCAAAAAAAAACCTTTTAATAAAACAATAACAATCCAAATAAAAAAATAACCAAATAACCTAAAAAACTCAACCTTAAAAAATTGGCCTAACGTGCAAAACAACAAAACAGCAGAGAGAAACACAGAGAGAGATGTGCGAAAGCTGCAGGTATAAGAATGACTAAGTGGTTATTTATAGGAACGGTATCTGCAAAAATATCAGCCTGAAACCACACCACAGGCTCAAATTAATTACTCTATAAAGGACCTGAACAAACACAGATTTCTGATGCATGATCCTCACGGACTCCAGCACAAGAACGAATATATGCAGATGTAAACGGTTAATTATTTATTGTGATTATTTGGTGATTTACAGCAGCGCTGCATCTCTAATTGAGCAGAGTCTCGTCTGACTAATACATCAATAAGACATTTTAATGAGCAAATGCAGAGTAGCCAGAGTCATTTTACTGGAATAGAACATGAAAGTGATCATAATCATTAAAATTATGTCCTGAAATTCCCGAGAGATTATATAAGACTCATCCACGTGAAGCATGTGAGAGGGAAATGGCTCCTCTCTCATTAAAACACACTAATAAATAAATAAAAAAAATAACCAACTCACCTCACACTTGACTCTTGATTTGTTAAATTTTAATTTGAAGTGTCTCATTTTTTTGAACTTTTTAAAAATATATATTTATATCGCCAAAATTTTTATCATGCAGTGCATTTTTGTTTTTACAATGGTGCAATCGTTGCACAATTATTAACTTAATGTAATGACACCATTTGTATGTCAACTGAACTCAACAAAATAATGTTTGCAACTTAAAAGGTTTATTTAAATTATTAAATTTGAATTTTTAACTTGCAACCATGCATTTATTTAAGTTGTGGTAACTTATGTTTTAGATTAGAGTGTGTGTGTGAGGCGTTATGTGTGTGTGCGCGAGTTCACCGTCTCTAGGAGAGCGCGCTGAAGGCTTTAAACACTGGCAAGACTTAAAAAGAAATGCAAATTATAAACTTTGGTGACACTGCCTCGATTGTGCAAGCGACGATTCCTGTGTGAACTGTGCAGCTCTCTTATAGTGCAGACGTGATGTGCTGATTTGAAGCCATTTGTGCATTTTGAGAGGGAAAGAG